>NW_024424452.1:77661813-77862191 GCF_017311325.1 Ursus maritimus
CTTCCGCTCTCTCTCAAATAAATAAAATCTTTTTAAAAAATGAAAACTTGTATTTATTACTATATTTAAATTTCATTATGTCAAACTAGGACACTCTCTGTATCTTGCTCAAACCTTCATAAATTAAATACGTAGTTCTCAATGCTCAGATAATGCCCAAGCAAGATCATACACCACACAACTGAAATAGCAGCTACTTTAAAGCATTCTACCTTTAAATGCATACTAAATTACCTCTTTAAAGGGGAGTTTTAAGGTGCCTGGGTGGCTTGGTCAGTTAAGACTCTGACTCTTGATTTCAGCTCAGGTCATGATCTCAGGGTCATGAGGTCAAGCTCCGTTTTGGACTCCACGCTGGCCATGGAGCCTACCCGAGATTCTCTCTCTCCCTCTCCCTCTGCCCCTACACTCACCCCTTCGCTGGCACTCTGTCTTAAAAGAAAAAAGGAGGGGGGATTTTAATCAGTCTCATCTACACAGAATGTTTCTTTCAAAGTTTTATTTGGATTAATTGCTAACATTTATTGAGTATTCATCAGGTGCCAAGTACTTGTCCAAGCCCCTAACAAATATTGTCTCATTTAATCCTCAAACCCCATGAGGTGGTTTATTATATTCCCAATTGACAGACATAAAGACAAAGAAGTTAAGTAATTTGCCAGAGTCATAGAAGTAAAGAAAGCAAGAACCAGGATTTGAACCCAGATAGTAGAATGCCAGAGTCGGTGCTCTTATCTCTTTCTTTCACATTGCCTTTCAATAGAGATCAATTTCAAAGCAAAAGAAGCCCTGATGAATTTGACTCCTTAAAAGAGAAATGTTACGAATTCCAAAAAAAGATTTAAAAATCTGTCTAGGTGAGAAGAAGACTGTTAACACTGAGACAGTTGGTTTTGAGAAAAACCTAGGGGACTAAGTATTTTATATTATGGTAATGTGAAATATCCCAATCCATGCATAAAAGATTAGAAAATGACATCGATTTTACTCTTTCCCCAATCAATAACGTGCAATTTTGCCCTGCCCAAAAATTAAGAAGTTAAAAATATATCTTGACTAGGGGTGGGTGCCTGGGTGGCTCAGTTGGTTAAGCGTCTGCCTTCGGCTCAGATCACGATCTCAGGGTCCTCGGATCGAGCCCTACACCAGGGTCCCTGCTCAGCAGGGAGCCTGCTTCTCCCTCTCCCTCTGCCTGCAGCTCCCCCTGCTTGTACTCTGTCAAACAGATAAATTAAAAATCCTTAAAAATATAGATATATCTTGACTCATTATTTTAGTGTCTCAGTCTTAACCCCTTTCTCCAGTCCATAACTAGTGATCCATAGACGCCACTTCTATCTTGTCATTACCTTGCTGGAGATCCCATAACAATTCCCACACATCTTTCAGGTGAAGTCAGGACTTCTCTGAGTTTCACGGCACTACATTATCTGACCTTATTATTTGATACTATCCAGGTTCGTTTACTACCTCAGGAGTTCTCAGCCCAAGATCTTTGGATAAATGGCCTTTCCAAAATCCAACAACCCTCTAAGGTTGTATGCAAAATGTTGTACGCATGTGTATTTGGTGGGGGAGGAAGAAAGGTCCAGTAGACAATTTTTGGAAAGGTTAAGAATCACTGCCCTAGACTGATCATCACCCTACTACTCCCCTTCATGCCTGTCATGTTTGCCTCTGCTCCCTGACTTTTTTATTCAGCCTTCAGCCAACTAAGAATGCTTCTCCCCTCGCATTTGCCTGACCAAATGCGATCCATCCTGGAGGTTTCACGTCCTCAGAAGCTGCCCCGTATCCACAGAGTATCAGCTCTTCTTGCACTGTAGTTCATGACACACAGTTACAACTTCGTTTTTTCTCTTGTGGTAAATCCGTGAAGGAAGGGACCCTGCCTTCATTCACCTTTTACATTGCCACCAATACCTAAATCCCACTGCCAAAGCTTGGCCGAGTGCCAAGCAGCCACCGAAACACACAAGCGTTGTAGCGATAACGAGCACAGAGCAGAGCAAAACAAAGTTTACTGCCAGTCCTGGACAAAGACAAAGCGTCTTACCAATAAAATGCCGTGATGACGCTGTCACCCATTCCGGCTTCACGAACCAAGTCTGGTTCCAAAACTGGGTAGAGATTAAAATCTCCTGAAGTTAAAACAAAAACAGAAACAAACAAAAAAACCGCCAAAACGGCAGCTAAGAGAGAGTTCGGAGGAATCCTTGGCCCCTCCAAGTTCCCTCTCACTCCACAGTAACTGGGTTCACCAGGGACACAAACTGCCCGGGAAGGAGACTTCTGCTTCTTCAGACGTCCGACGACTTCACCCTGGGAGGGGCATTTCCGCGGACCCAGCCACCAGCTCTGCGACCCTCGCTCCTGCGAAGTCGGCTTCTGCCACAGGAGGGGAAGGGCAAGGGATAGTGGGTCCCACTCGCCCCTCTCCACTTGAGCCCTGAAGAGACCCAGCTAGCTCTGAAATCCCGCCTTTGAGAAGCTTGCAACCAGCTTCAGCCACCGCCTCAGTTTAAAATAGTTTCCCGCCCTGCTCTGCGGCCGGACACCGGAAGCCTCCCTGGTTCCGATTATACGTTAGTGAAGCAACTATGGTCGCCATTTTAACTGAGGTCTGGTGACTTAACCATAATCGTCAACTTGGGTAATCGCGCGGTGTTAGTCTTCCACCTTTTTCTACCTGCGCGAAGCGTTCCTGCAAATTTCCGCCCATAATAAGCATGGCAGCGGCACCTCTGCTCTGATTGGTTGAATGCCTTCGCCTTAACTCGGGCGCTTTCAGAGCGGAATGAGGAGTGCTTGCATCTCGGTGAAGGTCTGGTTTGGGGTTCTGGACCTGCGAAGGTTTCGGGTTTGCCGGCCTTTCTCTTTCTGAAGACCGGAGGCCGGCCGCGAGGTCGGGGAGATTTAAAAACCTGAGGCCGAGTTCTTCCTGTTTTCCGAGTTTGGCCTACGGGAACCTTCGGGGAAACGTGGAAGGAAGGGAAGGGTGTGCGCTTGGTGGTCAGCCCCTTACGCCTCTGCATGGTCGCGGAGTCCCGCCTTGCCCTCCCGTGTGGAAGGTTTCTCTCGGCTCTTCTGGCCGCAGTTCGGTTGGTTAGAAGTGGAAACTGATGCATTGGAGGAGGGGAAAGGACCTTTTCCCTACCCTCTCTCCAAGGGCCCAAAGAACTTGCAGATTTATCTAGTTTCTAGACGCGTGTACTTGAGTGTTCAGCGAAGAAGGGCTTAAATATTGGAGAAGAGAGCGAGAACAACTAGCATTTTAAGGGATTTGTGTCTATTTTCAAAACTGACTTTTGACCATCGTCCAACACCGGCAGCTTGGGATTCGTGAGCGTCTTTCGCCATCCTGCGGCTCCAACATGCTCTCCTGTTGGTTAAGTCGGCTATGCAGGGGTTTTTCCACACCCACCGGAAGGATCACCCACCTGAGCCGGGGTTCTCTTTCCAGAACGCTGGTGCTCAGTTCACAGAGGAGAATTCCAGGTGAAGGCAGTGAAGGGCTCTGTCCTCTAAACGGTACTTCCTCCTGGCCTCTGCAATCAGAGTGCTCTTATTCCATTTTCCTGTCGTCTGAACTCGATGGCCTTATGTGTAGAGGCAGAACATTCACTCTCCGTTTCTTATAATGTAGATTTTTTTCTCTGGAGTTTAAAAAAGTAACTACATGAATTCTCCTTTTAGCTGATGCTACTAATAAGCCTAAAAAATTCTTCCACATTTGAGAATATTTTGGATAGTGTTTTCTAGCGTGCAAGTGACTGGTTTCACTCTAGATTCATACCATCAAACTTCAGTAATTCCAAGATCTCATTTCATTAGGGAAAGGAATGTGCACTATTAAGAACAGGGTAATTTTAGGCCTCTGCAAATGCTACATGATCAAAATTTAGATTTCCTAACACAGGGCAAAAATTTACAGTAAAACTTATTCACTTGGCCTTTGGCACATTTGCAGGTAAATTTAATAGTGACTGAATCAAATTACATACTTCAACTTTATCAGTTTCATTCACTGACATGAAATACCTAAGATGATATAAATTGAGGGTCTTTATTTTTAAGCAATTTGCAAATAATATGTTTTTAATCTTGCTTTTCTTTAAAGAATTCAGTAGCTTTGTTGCTCGGACCAACACGTGTGGAGAGTTGCGTTCTTCTCACTTAGGCCAAGAAGTCACTTTGTGTGGATGGATTCAGTATCGAAGGTAAACTGGCTTACGAATGCCTAGTGGTTAGGGGTGACTGGGTTTCTGAGTCAATTAAGCTTTCAGCTCTTGATTTCGACTCAGGTCATGATCTCAGGGTCATGAGATCAAGCCCCGAGTTGGGATCTGCCTGCTTAAGATTCTCTTTCTGCCCCTTCAGCACCTCCACACACAAAAAAGAATGCCTGGAGGTTGTTTTTCCCCAATCAGTTCCAAACTTTTATTAATTTTCAGTCAGTCAGAACAACAAAAGCTTTGCGACTCCTGCAGGATTCTCAGAATTCATTGTGTTTTCAGATTTGTTTTGAAAGATCCAAATAGAGTCACTGGAGTGGCATCTGTTGAAGGGTGTGATAACAGTGTGTTCCACCAGTGGACTGAAATGTCCCTTAGCCCACTCAAGTTGAAGAGTTTCTAGGACCAGTAATTGGGAGTGGGCCCGCTGGTAAGCTTCAATAGCATGAAAAAGCTCATTTTATTCTAAATTTAGGTAGAGAAAAAGCCTAAAAACATGAACAGTGATTCCTTATGATTAAAGCCCATTTTGTTGTTCATCTCTATATTCCAGCACATACCTGAATAGTACATTAATTAATAAGAGTTCCAAAATACATAGATTTTGTGGCCTTCCTGAAGAATATGTACCAAATGGGCGGATATTTGACCCATAAATTTGGTGACTTCTGAGCTCAAAATCTGAGTTTTCTGTATCCCTTCCTGGTACTAAGGATAATATGAGAAATGAGGGTTGAATGCTAAAATGTTGGGATTTGGGGGAACTTTTTGATGGTTTATAGAAGTGTTGGACCGCCTCTAGAAAATTGTATCTTTTAAAAAAACAGTTTATAGGGATACCTGGGTGGCTCAGTCAGTTAAGTGTCTGCCTTCAGCTTAGATCATGGTCCCTGGGATCCTGGGATTGAGCTCTGCATCAGGCTCCCTGCTCAGCAGGGAGCCTGCTTCTCCCTCTCCTACTGCCCTTCTCCCCCACTTGTGCGTGCAAGAGAGCCTGATGTGGGGCTCGATCCCAGAACGCCGGGATCACGCCCTGAGCTGAAGGCAGACGCTTAACCCCTGTGCCACCCAGGCGCCCCCAATTGGATATTTCTAATATCCTAAAATATCTTTGGAAGTTTCCAAATAAAATTTTCTTATAAAGACTTAAGCCAATGAAAATTAAAAATTTGCCTTTTACTAACAAGCCACCTGGATAACATTAGGAAGATGTATATATAACCAGTAAAAATTGAAATTGAAAATGAAAAGCCTGGGGACACGTGCATGGCTCAGTTGGTTAAGCAGCCGCCTTAGGCTCAGGTCTTGATCTCAGGGTCCTAAGATCATGTCCCACATCAAGCTCCCTGCTCAAGGGCAAGTCTGTTTCTTCCTCTCCCTCTGCTGCTCCCCCTGCTTGTGCTCTCTCACTCGTGCACTCTCTCTCTCTCAAGTAAATAAATAAAATCTTTTTTAAAAAATGAAATGAGGGGTGCCTGGGTGGCACAGCGGTTAAGCGTCTGCCTTCGGCTCAGGGTGTGATCCCGGCGTTATGGGATCGAGCCCCACATCAGGCTCCTCCGCTGGGAGCCTGCTTCTTCCTCTCCCACTCCCCCTGCTTGTGTTCCCTCTCTCGCTGACTGTCTCTATCTCTGTCAAATAAATAAATAAAATCTTAAAAAAAAAAAAAAAAGAAATGAAAATGAAAAGCCTGGGGTGCCTGGTTGGCTCAGTGAGCAGAGTGTGCAACTCTGGATCTCAGGGTTGTGAGTTCAAGCCCTGCTTGTGGCATGGAGTTTACTTAAAAATTAAAAAAAAAAAAAAATAGGAGCGCCTGGGTGGCTCATTCGGTTGAACTGAGCTTTCGGCTCCAGTCACGATGCCGGGGTCCTGGGATCAAGCCCCGTGTTGGGATCCCTGCTCAGTGGGGAGCCTGCTTCTCCACCCTCTGCTGCACTCTCTCTCTCTCAAATAGATAAAATCTTTTTAAAAAATTTTTAAAAATAGATGATTAAGAAAATAACAAATGCAAAGTCTTTTTTCCATTGATAAGCTACATAGATAATTGCATGAATGTAGCACATAATGAAAACACATAATTGTAATTGCATGGATTTTTGTTTGTTTGTTTAATTTGTTTTGCCTGCTTAAATTTTGGGCTCAGAGATTTTGTCGTAACGGGTTCATTTTCTTCATTGATCAGGCAAAACATCTTCCTGGTCCTAAGAGATTTCCATGGGCTCGTTCAAGTTGTCATTCCCCAGGAAGAGGTAATAGAAGGTTTCCTACTGTTATCTGAAAGCCTCTTTGATGCTATGGTAGAGTATGCTAAGTATGTTGGATAAGTGTATGCGTGCGTGTGTGTGTATACGTATGATGAAATGTTCCTGGAATAATATATATGTATCTGGTAACATTGGTTACCTCTGGGAAAGGCGACTTTTTACTGTATATCTATTTATACCCTTTGAATTTTGAGCCATGCGAAGGGTACCACCTGCTCAAAAAAAATTACCATTAAAATTAGATAAAATAGTTGTCATCATGCTTATTGGGCAATATTGGTTTGTCTTGTGGTAATGGTTACAAATGCTTGTATACCTAAGAAACATATGATTTACTCAGTGCTTAGTCTTTGAAGTAAGTAAAGAACAATGAATTATCTTTCAGGGATCAGGATCCAGAGACGAGCATAGCTAACCCCGGAGATTTCCTTTCAGTTGGACTCCATTATTGCTATTGGATGAAACTGCCCCTAAGACTAATTCTGGAGACAGTTGCCTTAAAAGTATGTAGGAATTGTTTCCATCGATCATTCTTCTCCTTATTTTCCTTTAAGGAAAAAATTCTAAAACCCTTCACTAATAGTTTTACCTGCTTTATTATGTGGAGTCAAAATGGGGATGCAATTTACCAAATTCTTTAAGAAAGTCATTAAGGGCAGCCCCAGTATTTATGGCAATTAAGCTATGAGTGTGAATATTTTTCTAAACCACAGACTGCAATTACTACATATTCCTTTAAATTCATGTGTTCGTCGGAACTGTTTTTCTCTCTCATTCTGTAGTCGGCTGCTGCTGTGAGGAAGATTCTGTGTGAAGCCCCTGTGGAATCTGTGGTGCGGGTGTCTGGGACAGTAATTTCCCGACCTCCAGGACAAGAGAATCCGGTTAGTAGTTCAGAAGCGGTCTATGTACATTTTGCCTGTATACCTGTGTACTGCCTACACATTCAGGTGACACCAAGCGACTATTAGACATCAGGCGCTGAAAGTTCTGCAGGTTCCACGAATGAACACACAGATTCCAAAATTGTCACTACAAATACATACCTATGTGCACAGGCATGTTAAGACATCTGTTAATGAGCACATTGGCCACAGATACGCATAAGAACGTCAATCTCACACAGATATTGACGCTTTAGACCGTACGCTCTAAGCACCCATACTTACATATGTAAGTACGTGCATGTGTTTTACAAATGATCGCTGTGTACATGTCCTGATGAGTGATTTTTAAAAAAAAGAATACGTCTTTTCTCTCTCTGTCTCTTTAAGAAAATGCCAACAGGTGAGATCGAAATCAAAGTTAAAACAGCTGAACTTCTGAATTCCTGCAAGAAGCTGCCCTTTGAAGTTAAGGACTTTGTGAAGGTGCCATCCTCTGTTGTTAATAAAATAGAGTGTCTAGGAAATGTTGGTAACCAGTAAAGTGTTTTCAGAGTTTTTTAACTTCTACGAAATTAAGCATTTTACTGTAGACCTGTCGTGAAGTGTTCTGTGGTGTTCTGAGTTAAGCCGTTGCAGTACCTAAACACCTAGGCTGCTTTTTCAGACAGCTCGAAACATGAGTCTGCCTTTAAGACTTGAGGTGGTGTTTTCAAGTATTTTTGTTGCTGTTTGACATTTTGAAAGGAAATTTGTGTCGAGCTTGGAAATGGTCAAATGGTATAGGAGATCCTACATCGATTAACTTTAAGCCTCTAACCGTGATAAAATGTTCGCTTGACTTCCCAAGCATGTAAATCTGATTACTGTAATTTAGGATGTACTTTGCCAAAGTTTGAAGGGTTGTTGAAGCTAAATAGGTCTGGGTGAGTACACCCAGATAATCTGCATCTTTGATACAGTTATCTACAGTTGTAAATGTATATACATCTACTTTGTAAACTGATCTGTAAAATGGTTTTTAAATTAACTGTATGGCCACTTAGTGTCATATTTAAATTCTCAATACTTAATCTTTTAATTAGAAAGAGCAATATAATTACAGGGTTCACCTTTTTGTGGGAGGAGAAAAAAGGAAATATACAGTTTTCCCCCAGCTAAGCTTTCAGAAAGATATGACAGTTCTACTTCTGGTTAAAAAGTTGTCAGCACAGAGAGATGCAGAGACTTACAGCTTTGAAAATAAGCAAAACCTTCTTACCGGTTCCTACTAGGGAGATTCCCTCTGCTGTTACCTTGCGTTTCTTACTTTTAATCCCACTCAAGTGATAATGTCATAGCTGTTTTTACTCTGGTGTATATTTTTTTTCAAGATTTTATTTGTTTGAGTGAGAGAACAAGTAGGGGGAGTGGCAGAGGGAGAGGAAAAGCTCAGCAGGGAGCTTGACGCAGGGCTGGATCCCAGGATCCCAGGATCATGAGCTGAGCCAAAAGCAGTTGCTTAACCGACTGAGCCACCCAGGCACCCCTACCCTCGTGTATAATTGTAAAAGATCTTTGAAGCCTTTAAGTATACTTTTCAAGACTCAACTATGGGCTTAAAAGAAAGGACAAATGTTTAGTGAGGGTAGGCAAATTTCAGTGAAGGGTGATGTTAATGATGAAGAGGAAAAAAACATAAAATCTATGCTAGTAACAAACTTAGAGGTTGTAGGAATTAAGGATGCTGTTGTATTCACAAATGGTGGAAACTAAAGGTAGAACTGAAGTTTCTGAAAAGCCAAGCTCTGTATTAAAGTTAATATCTTTTTAATATTCAAAAAATATTTAAACATTAAAATCTTTCAATTTGTTTAGAAAACAGAGGCTCTTCGTTTGCAGTATCGCTACTTAGACTTGCGTAGTTTCCAAATGCAGTATAATCTGCGACTGAGGTCCCAGATGGTCATGAAAATGCGGGAGTATCTCTGTAATCTACATGGTAAGGGACATGCCTGAATGTTCTTTAGAGCTTTTTAGCATCTCTTCTGTTTTATTCAGCATTTTATTGTATCCTCTCTTTGGCATCATTGGGTCAGAGGTTGCCAGAGGTCTGGAATTCACTTAATGTGTAAAGCAGTTTTTGAAGAAAGGTTAATTTCCAGGTGTTTTGTCCTAGAGCATAATTTGGTAACTTAGAACATAATTTAGTTCTACTAGGTCACAAATAACAGTTTTTTAAAGATGTTGAGTCGAAGGTAGAACAGCCCTTTCGTTGTTATCTATAAGTTTTCTTAATTCCTTATCATGCTTATACTAATTTATTGGGAGCTCAGAAATGTCCTATGAATTAAACTAGACTCTTCAATTAGTCCTGGGGCTTTTTCTACTATGTTTGAGTGATTTTTGCTATACTAGCAGAACATTTAGAAAACCAAAACAGTTCAGTAAACAAGAATCCATCAAATAGTTAGAATTATTTCATGAGAAAGGTGTCAGTTTATGAGCCAAATAGGGTTTTATGAGAATATTCAGCTTCCGTCTTGGATGTGTGGAAATCAGTATTCAGTAGGCTTGGTAACTTCTTTCAGTCAAAATTTCCTAATTAAAATGTAGCCTCAGATTTGTTGAACTGTACCCTGGACAACATATTTGACAAATTTGTATCTATTAAATTCTGATGCTTCTCTCTTTTTAGGATTTGTGGATATAGAAACACCAACATTGTTTAAGAGGACTCCTGGGGTATGTATATCCCTTAAATCAGCCTACAGATGATGTCGTATTAGTTATGAAATTGGACCACTTTGTTTTTATATTCATGTGGCTATATTTTTGGTGTATATTTTACTGTTTCACAATGGTCACATTAACTAGGTTTTGTTAAGAGTCGAGAAAATTATATGGGTCAGAATTTTGAGTCAGAACATTTTTATTCTACATGAGTTTTCTTTCCCTTGAGGTTTATAAGTGCAAATCAATAATGAATTGTTTACTTAAATATAAACCCCTTCTGGGGCACCTGGCTGGCTCAGTCAGGAGAGCATGTGACTCTTGATCTCAGGCTTGTGAGTTCAAGCCCCACATGGAATATAGAGGTTACTTAAATAAATAAAAAAACTTAAAATAAACTCCTTGTTCATTAAGAATTGACATTTCTAAACATTGTTATTTAATCTGTACAGTCCATGGACTTATAAAACCATAGTTTAAGAAAGGAGTTAGCAGTTATTGGATAGGAATTGCACAAAATTCTATCAGCTCGTAACAGAATTGGGAATTCATTTCAACAACCACGCATTTACTACCTGCCACGTACACACATTGTTAAAAGCCTACTATGTGCAAGGCTTTTGGCGGACTAAAAGATGAGCAAGAGATGATCTCTGTCATTTGCTCTTTAGTTAACTTTGTTGATGTGCCAAAGTATCAACTTCCACCAGATCTTAGGTTCAGGTTTTTTTAACAATAGTATTTCTGCTCTCCTTCTCTCTTTAAAGGGTGCAAAAGAGTTTGTAATACCATCCAGGGAACCTGGAAAGTTTTATTGCCTCCCTCAGAGTCCTCAACAGTTTAAACAGCTTCTGATGGTTGGTGGTTTAGACAGGTGAGCCTTCTGTATGCTACTAGTAAGTTATCAGAAAAAGAAAGGGGAGGAAGGTGGGGAGAAAAAGGGGAAACACAAAATTATCTGATTTCTTAAAAGAAGTTAGAAAATGCATGAGCATTTGGAAAATACTTGTAAAGTACCCTAAACATTTGTAGTCATTATTTAGTAAAGATGTATTGGGTGGCCTCCATGTGCAAAGCTCTATGCTAGTAGATGTGCAGGGAATTAAAAACAAAAAAGGAAAGGTTTTAGGGGCACCTGGGTGGCTCAGTCGGCTAAGTGTCCGACTCTTGATCTCACTTTAGGTCTTGATATCAGGGTCGTGAGTTCAAGTCCTGAGTTGGGCTCCATGGTGGACGTGGAGCCTACCAGAAAGAAAGGGAGGAAGAAAGGGAGGGGAGGGGAGGACAAAAAGGAAAGGTTTTAGGGGCGCCTGGGTGGCTCAGTCGGCTAAGTGTCTGACTCTTGATCTCACTTCAGGTCTTGATCTCAGGGTCGTGAGTTCAAGCCCTGAGTTGGGCTCCATGGTGGACGTGGAGCCTACCAGAAAGAAAGGAAGGAAGAAAGAAAGGAAAGGAAGAAAGGGAGGGGAGGACAAAAAGGAAAGGTTTTGCTCTCCAGTAGTTAATGAATGTAGTAAGAATAGGGTAATAAATAAACCAACTGCCAACTGTGATAGAACCCAAAAATAAGTTTGTTGAGGGTTACAAACTAGATATTGTTTGAGGAAATATCATTTAAAAAACTTTGTGAGCAAGGCCTTCTGGGACAGTGCTGCATCTCAGCATTTGAAGATGAGAATGGGAGTGGCATAGCACAAGAAAGCTCGAGTGTATTTATGGAGCAATAAGTACTTTGATTTGGCCAGAGCAAAAGAGTATATATTAAGAAGCGTAAACCGCCTTGCATGCCGATCTAATATATGAATATTGAAAGGTGCCATTGTATATTTTTAAATCAATGTATAGAATAGTTTCTTATGTGTCTACTGTATATCTGCTTAGATTACAGCATCGTAAAGAATTTTAAAATTTCTTATGTCCTTCAGGTACCATTATTAATTTATTTAATTTATAGACTGCACTGCCATGAACTTCTGGGGAAAAGTGTGTGTATCTTCCTAGAATCACAACTCAACTCATGCTACTTTTCAATGGTAGATATTTTCAGGTTGCCCGATGTTATCGAGATGAAGGTTCGAGACCAGACCGACAGCCTGAGTTTACTCAGGTACTAAGTTATATTCACTTTTGTCTCTCACTCAGCCTTGCTCCAGCCAAGTAGTTCAAGACTGGGCAGTAATTTTATATATCAGCAGACCTTGTTTTATTGTATTTCGCTTTATGGGGCTTCCCAGACATTACATTGTTTACTAATGGAAGATTTGTGACAACCCTGTGTAGAACAGGTCTGTCAGCACCATTTTTCCAACAGCATTTGTTCACTTGGTGTCTCTGTGTCACGTTTTGGTAATTCTTGCAATATTTCAAACTTTTTCATTATATTTGTTTTGGTGATCTGGGTTCAGTGATTGTGACTCACTGAAAACTCAGGTGATGGTTAGCATTTTCTAGCAATAAAGTATTTTTTAATTAAGGTACATACTTGTTTTGACATAATGTTATTGCACACTTAGTAGATTACAGTATAGTATAAACGTAACCTTTATAGGCACTGTGAAACCAAAAAATTAATTTGACTTCCTTTATTGTGATTATGCTTTATTGCAGCAGTCTGGAACTGAACCCACAAGAGCTCTAGTGTATGCCAGTGCTTTACTTCTCATTACATTTTATCCATCAGATATTTAATTAAACTAACCTGCAGTTGAGACACTATTTAATTTTTGATCCATTTCGTGTGTCCTTATAACGCGTATGGTCATCAACTAAGAAATGCCAAAGATTCCTGCAGTGTCGTAATGGCCGTTGCTAGGATAAAGTTCTTTAAAACAAATCTCTGGTACATTATGAACCAAGAATTCTGTACATTGGTACTTAATCTGTTTAATCTTTAGACTCATCAAAGATATCATGATTTGGTTTTTATATTGATAGCATATTAATCAGTGTGGTGAAGCGCAGAAATCATAAGCTTTGGAGTTGGGCAGACCTGGGATCAAGTGTAGCCTCACTACTTATTAACTGCATGTACACCAGCAGGTTACAAAGCTTCTCTGAGCCTTAAGCCGTGAGGAGAATGATGGGTACTAAACAGGTTGATATATGTACAGCGTTAGAACAATGCCTGACATAAAACAGAAATACAATAATATTTATGCTCCCAACTCCCACCCATGTATTAAGTATGTGCGGAAGGCTATGGTAGCTTGAAACCAGAGGAATGTATAAATATGTACATATTAATACTGTGGCCGTTCAAGTTAGTTTCCATATGTTATTTTGGTTTCAGATTGACATAGAGATGTCTTTTGTAGACCAGACCGGAATCCAGAGACTAATTGAGGGCCTGCTCCAGTATTCCTGGCCCAGTGACAAAGATCCTGTGGTGGTTCCTTTTCCTTCTCTGACTTTTGCTGAGGCATTGGCCAGCTACGGAACTGATAAACCTGACACTCGCTTTGGCATGAAGGTACTTTTCTTCACTTTTCCAGGACTCTGACCCACCATAGTCCTGCAGTCTTCTAAACCACTTTGAAATTTACAACTAGTTACACACATTGTTATATCATATTTTTTGTTGTTACCTTAGCTTGTTACCAAGCTATAGCAAGAGAGAATAAAAGCGTGTTAGTACTACAGTACTTTTGTCCTGTCTATGTGCTCCAAGACTGTTTCCAAGAGTAAGGTTCTTGCCATAAAGTTTTTATTACTGACAGCTTATTAATTATATGGACATGAATGGTCACTTGAAAGAAAAAAAAAAAGCTCTATTCTTTCCTCTTCAATTTTTCTTAAGCTTAAAATGGCACTTGGAAGGCAAATGATTAAGAGTTATTCTTTTTCCCTAGCCTAGAAAAAGCTCAAACATATGGAAATGTGTATTCAAAATATTAAGATTTACACATATTTTAATGAGGGGTAAGAGTAGAATTTGATTAGAGCAGTTTCCTTTAGCAAGCCTCTCATTATTTGCTTTAGAGAGCAACGGCCCTTCATGTCTACAATGCTGGTGGCATTTCTCTATCTCAGTTCTCAGTGCAAATTGCTCAGAAATTGAAGTTCCACTAAGTCTATGAATAGGCAGTGCTCGATTCTTGGGATGAAAAAAATATACAAAATGTCTTAACTGCTTACTTACAGCTGCCAACTTAACCACTCTTTATTTTTTCTTTTGTAATATGAAATAGTGGTGCTTAGGTCAGACTTAGGTTAAGTTCCAGCTCTGTGTCGTCTTGGCCGATTAATTTTCTTCTTGTGCTTGATTCCTTCCTGTACTACATGGGGATAATGAGAGTGCGTATCTCATACTCTTGTACTGATTAAATGAATTAATAATAATGAATAATACATTAGTACCTTAACCCCTGCCATAGTGCCCAATGCATGGTAAAAACTATGATTGCACTCTATAATTTTTAACTTAATAAGACCTACTTGCTTCTTTAGAATCATGTTTGTAAAAATTTTTGAGATAAAAATTACTTCACATTTAGTTACCTTTTTTTATTACCCATTTTATAGATTATAGATATTAGTGATGTGCTCAGAAACACAGAGGTTGGATTTCTTCAAGATGCACTTAGTAAACCCCAAGGAACCGTCAAAGCCATATGTATCTCTGAAGGAACAGTAAGTGACTCGCAGTTCTGTTTCTCTAGAGTGTATATTTGGGAAGTAAATATGTTCAGCATTGGCACATTCAAACTTCAAGAAGAACAATTCTTTTTTTAAGAATATATATTTTCAGGGGTGCCTGCGTGGCTCAGTCAGTTAAGTGTCCAACTCTTGATTTCAGCTCAGGTCATGATCTCAGGGTCCTGAGATTGAGCCCCACGTTGGGCTCTGCACTGGGCGTGGAGCCTGCTTGAGAGTCTCTCTCTGTCTCTCCCTCTACCCTCCCTCCCTTCTGAAAGAAAGAAAGAGAATCCATATTTTTATATAAAGTCTAACAGTATCCCTGAAAGTATAAGTAGAGAATAAAACCTTGTGAGTGTGAGTTTACACTCAAGATCTCGAGTTTTTGTCTGTCTTTTAAACAATGCTGTAAAGTACTCCTCCTTTGGAATCATTCCCACCAGTGATGAGCATGAAATAGTGTTCGTATGTCCTCCAGTCTCAGTTTATCCAAAGGCTGCAAGCCCCCGTCAGCTCCAGCATCACCGTTTCATGTTGGTTCTGGGTCTTCGGAGGGCCCTGGTCTCAGTTGCATTCAATTGAATTAATAACAGCAGGAGGGCGAGGAGGTAGAGCTGTGAGAAAAGCAAAAGTGGGGGGAAGTGAGGGTAGGAGAAAGAATGGCTGGGCTAGGCCAACCCTGACTCTGAGGTGAGGAGACATGTCTGTTTTCTGTAGTTAGCACACCTGCTTTGAGCAGAATTTGAGAAGAGGGGTTCCAGAAGTACTTTGAATGAAGTTACTATTTTGAAAGACGACTCATTTGTATACTTGAGCATATTAGTGTATTCAAAATGGGAGTAAGAATTCAGTCTCATTACATCTTACTTCATGTGTTTAGTGGAAAGTAATCTGTGTGCATACTCTAGTCCAGACATATGCGTTCACATAAGCTCAGTGTCACATATACTGCTTGGTATTATTGTTTGACTCAATTTGAGTGTGTCCAGTCTTCCCCAAGCAGATTATAAGAAGTGCAGGATTGTGAACCACGTCTCCACCTTTTTGTATCTCCCATACCTCGTCTACTGCCCCAAGAATATTAGTTACAGTGATAGTCCTAGCATCTCACTTACAAAGGCAGTGAGATAATTTAGAAAGAGGAAGATACAAAAAATTTTAAGCAACCTGAAATAAGCAAATTCTAAGTTCTCTTTCTGATCCGAAAGTTATTTTTCTTACACGATTCAGTTGTAAAGGTTTGAACATGTACCCCACATGGTCCATATGCAGGCTTTTCTGTGGAGTACGTGCACAGCCTTTTCCAGGGAGACCTGTGTACCGGGGGCGGCGGGGAAAGGGTGGTAATAAGCCCTGTAACAAACTCTGAAATGTTGTCATTTGGAAGCAGAAATTAAAGTTTATATTGAATCCTATTGTGATGGAAGGACACAAAATGTATTTGTATCCCATGTGATATCATAGACATGTTTATGAAGCCATCCTATTGGTGAGTTTACTTTTCTTTTCAGAAGTACTTAAAAAGGAAGGACCTTGAATCCATCAGAAAATTTGCAGCTGACCATTTTAATCAGGTAAGGAGTTAATAACAATAGTTTTTTTCCCTTTTAAGGGTTCTATATTTTTAGTAAGTGTTCGAGCTCTTTATACAATCACTAGTTTTGAGGTCTTGTTATTTCAGACCATTCTTCTACTTTTCTTCTTTTCAAAATTCATCTAATCCCAGGGCATAACTCTAAGACTTTGACTTGGACAGTTGAATTCACCGTTAATCAGAATATGAAAGTTCAACCATAGTTTCTAAAATAAATGTGGAGGGGCGCCTGGGTGGCTCAGTCGTTGAGCGTCTGCCTTTGGCTCAGAGCGTGATCCCAGCGTTCTGGGATCGAGCCCTGCATCAGGCTCCTCTGCTGGGAGCCTGCTTCTTCCTCTCCCACTCCCCCTGCTTGTGTTCCCTCTGTCGCTGGCTGTCTCTCTCTCCGTCAAATAAATAAATAAAATCTTTTAAAAAAATAAGATAAGATATAATATGATATGATATGATATGGAGGGGCACCTGGGTTGCTCAGTCGGTTAAGTGGTTAAGTATCCACCTTCAGCTGAGATCAGGGTCTCATGGTCAGGCTCCCTGCTCGGCGGGGAGTCTGCTTCTCCCTCTGCTCCTCCCCCTACTTGTGCTGTCTCTCACTCTCTTGCTCTCTCGCTCTCCAATAAATAAAAATCTTTTAAAAATAAATAAAATAAATGTGGAATTTTAATCCAGGTAGGATTAGTTTAGAGACCCAAGTGTCCAAGGTTTGAAAGAAAGCCTGTATTCATTGTTCTTCCCATACCCTTTTTAAAATTCTGAATCCACCTTTGACAGACACATTTTGTGTTGTTGGCTTGGTGAATGGAGGAACTGAACTACAGAGGAGCAGGAGTGGGGAATGGGCCTTCTTACCTTGTCACTGGACCTGGAAATTGCCTCAGCCTTCTCGGAATCAGTAACCTTAAAAATGATCGTGCCCTTTGAGTCATTAATTTTTCGTGACATACTTTGTAGAAAACATTCTAAATGTGAGGACAGTATGCTCATTACAGTGTCCTTTACAATAGGAGTAAGATGAAATGATATGAAATGATTAAATAAATTAAGGTATAATCAAAGGAATTAATATTAAAGTTCCTTTTTAAAACTTTGTCTCCAAAGAGTTTGTAGTATGGGGTACATGTTCATGTTGTAATGATTCATAAGAAAAGGAATGTACAGAATTCTAGAAACACTGATCATTACCATGTAAAAACACAGTATTTGTGTACTGAAAATGGACCACCCTCCTCTACCACCACCACAAGCCACGCCTCAGACCTCAGGCTCAAAAGGATTTTTCACAAGAAAGAAAGATTAGGATAATGGTTTCCAAAATGGGCCAAGGCAAAATGAGAGAGAAGTCAGAGCAATATAAAAAGCTTTTATAAAGTTAAATGAATTTAAAGAATTATCCTTTACTTCTTGTTCTTTGTCGTAAAAATGTATGTTCTTTGATGAAATGATGGTAGTAGCGGATGATGTTTTAGGTTTGTTTTATGCCTTTGATAAATTCAAAGCTGGCAACTCTAGATCTCCCAATTTTGTTTCTTTGCTTTTATCTTGCTACTGTTTGAAGTCTGCATCTAGGAACGACAGGACCAGGAAATAAGCCTGAAGTTTAACTTCAGTAGCCTTGAGTGATGGAACCCTTACTACATGTTCGTCTTTTCCTTTTCTCTTTTCCTCTTTTCTTTTTTTGCCCATTCTCATTAACTGGATTTTTTGTAGAAGAAATGGACACTACTTCTGTTTTTTCAATTTATTAATATATTTTAACTTGGCTTACTTTTTTAAAATATGTGTATGAATTTTTAGCAATATGCTACATGCACAGGATTAAAAATACAAATAGTAAAGCATTAATGATGAGACGCAGCACTGCTTTAGCTCACATCACTCCAGTCCCACGCCAGCCAGAATGTCCCCATTTTGAGAAATACATCCACGTACTGGTGTTTTTGTTTGTTTGTGTTTGTTTTTACTTACGCATTTTAAACTTTATCTCTGAACTTCCTGCATGAGAGACAAAGCTACGACACACAGGCCTTACCCAGTTACTCTGTACATCCTGCACAGCTGTCTTTCTGGACCTTTTCTTCATTCCTCTTCTGCGTTGAAGCTGCTCTTCCTGGATCCCAGATCTTCCTCTTTCTTATTTGTGCTGCAGTATATCCTCAAGTAACTGCCTAAGAGAGTGCACAAGAGGGGCGCCTGGGTGGCTCAGTCGTTAAGCGTCTGCCTTCTGCTCAGGGCATGATCCCGGCGTTCTGGGATCGAGCCCCACATCGGGCTCCTCCACTGGGAGCCTGCTTCTTCCTCTCCCACTCCCCCTGCTTGTGTTCCATCTCTCGCTGCCTGTCTCTCTCTCTGTCAAATAAATAAGTAAAATCTTAACAAAAAAAAAGTGCACAAGAGATACACTTGCCTCATCTAAAAATGTCTTTATGTTCGAAACCTCACACTTGATTGCTAATTTGGCTTAGTATAAAATTCGGAATTGGCAGTCATATCCCTTTAGAACAGTGCAGTCTGCAGTGACTAGGGGGCTCAGTTGGTTGAGCCTCTGACTCTTGGTTTCAGCTCAGGTCATGATCTCGTGGGTCCTGGGATCGAGACCCGCGTCGGACTCTGCACTTCGTGGGGAGTTGGCTTAAAGATTCTCTCCCCCTGCTCCCCCCACTTGCCCTCTCTTGCAAGCTCTCTCTCTTTCTAAAATTAATTTTTAAAAAGGAAAAAAATAAAAAGCGCTGTCCAACAGAACTTTCTGTGGTGGTGGAAGTGTTTTGCATCTGCATAGTCCAGTATGGTAGCCACTAGCCAGTGTAGCCATCGGATGCTTGAAATGCAGCTAGTACACCTGAGGAACTGAATTTTTAATTTTATTTCATTTCAGTTAATTTAAATAGGTACGTGTGAGTGGTGGCTACTGTATTAGCACAGCCTTGGCTTGTGGAAGGCATTGCTTTTTTCTGTCATACCTGCTGTTACTGATGAGAAGTCTGATGCTGATAAGAACTTATTCCTTTACAGCAAACCTGATTGTTTTCCAGACATTCAGCCTCCTGATTCTTGACATTCCAAAATTTCAGTTTGTGTACATTCGGTTCATTTTGCATTCAGGGCCCTTTCAATATGATGGCTCATGTCTTTCATCTGTGGAAAGTTCTATCACCAATTGCTTTGACTTCGTCATTCTCTCTAGTCTCTTTTTTTGGACTTTCTTTTAGTCATATTTGGACCTCCTTTTGTAACTTGCGTATGTCTCTCTCTTTTTTTTTTCCCCATGTTCTTTCCCACCGTTTTCTTTGTCCTTTTTATTCTTTCTGAGAGATTTCTTCAGCTCTTTTGTTGAATTCTTTTCAGCAATCATGTTTATGTCCCAGTAGCTGTTTCTTGGTTTTTTCCATCATATTTTATTCTGGTTTTATTGATAAAATATATTTTTGAGTGCTTTGAGGATTCAGTCCTCCTTTGGTCCCTAAACTACCTCTTTCCTCTAGGGTCCTTTTTTTTTTCTTTTTAAATACTGCATAATTTCTTTGAGTATGATGACTGTTGATTGTATATATTTAGAATGAGGCATTTTTTAAGTTTTTATTTAAATTCCAGTTAGTTGACATACAGTGTAATATTAGTTTCAGTGAGTCAGCACTTCCTTACAATACCCGGTGCTCTTCACAAGTGTACTCCTTAATCTCCATCACCTGCTTCGCCTCTCTTCCGCCTGCATCCCAGAATGAGGCATTTAAAAAGCAAACAAAAGGGGCGCCTGGGTGGCACAGTCGTTAAGCGTCTGCCTTCAGCTCGGGGCGTGATCCCGGCGTTCTGGGATCGAGCCCCACATCAGGCTCCTCAGCTAGGAGCCTGCTTCTTCCTCTCCCACTCCCCCTGCTTGTGTTCCTTCTCTCGCTGGCTGTCTCTGTCAAATAAATAAATAAAATCTTTAAAAAAAATAAAAAATAAATAAAAAGCAAACAAAAAAAGGAGAATCAAATACGGGACAGTCAAAATAGTAAAAATAAAACATTCCTCACACTCAAAAAAATAAAAATAAAAAAATAAAAAGCTGATTGGGGGTGGAGCATGTGACTCTTAATCTCTCTTAATCTCGGGGTCCTGAGTTCAAGCCCCACATTGGATGTAGGCTTACATAAAGAAAAAAAAATTTTTTAAGCTGGTTGGGAACACAGGGTCCTTGGAGGAGCTTCGTGAACGGGTAGGTTCAGTTTAGGGGGAGCAGCAGAGCCATTGGCCATTACCCTAAGAAACCAGGCTTCTGCAGGGTAAAATCAGTTCCTTCTGTGCTGAGACTGCTCCATTTTTCTCCAGGCCAGAGCTTCCTACATCTTTCTGCTATAATTGTTCCTATTCCATTCACTTGCTGCCTGCCACAAATTTGCAGAAACCTCTTTGCCGGTGTCTCCCCACCTTTTATTCCCTTTAGTTTCTGATTATGGTGAGATTACTTTTGTAATTCCTCTAGTATCATTTTGAAGGTGTCGAGGGAGGGAATGAAGATTATCTCGTGTTCTGTTGGGAATAAGATATCTTTCTATGACGAGAAAAATAAATCACCCCCACTTTTTAAAAAAATGTGAGTGAGTCTTTTTCCTTATCACAGGAAGTCTTACCTGTATTCCCAAAAGCCAGTAGAAATTGGAATTCTCCAGTTGCTCAGTCCATACTGGAGGAGCAAAGATCGGGACTAATCAGACTCATGGAAATCCGAGAGGATGATGTGGTCCTGCTGACTGCTGGGGAGCACAAGAAAGCAGTAAGAGAAACTACTGTGAACGTCTGTGCTGTTGATGCTGCATGATGCCTCTCTTTTCCTGCGTATATAGTACATATTTAAAATTGACTGTTAATTCCATAAAATGGGGCTGCTCTACGTGAGTTTTTTCTATTAATAAATAGCTTTCAGCACTTACAAATACTGCACTGTGTCAGAACTAGAGTTTTCTTCATCAGCTCCCAGCCTCCATCAGCATTGCTCACACGGTCATAATTGTGATGATTGGCATGGTTCACACAGATTAGATCTGGCTCCGATTAGGAAAGCCACTCAGGTAGACTATTGGTATTCCTTGTAGGGCCGTGAAAAAATATTTTCATTTTCAAGGTTTTGCAGATTAGGAAAATTTAGTAATCCCAAACTTTTGTAGATAATGCATTTCTAAAACTGTGGAGGGAGAGACCAGACTGCTGGAAGGCTACTGGGCTGGCAGACATTTCTGGCCCTACTTGGTGAAGGCAGGACCCTTCCTCTCAGGAGCAGCAGCTGGGAGGGGAAGAGTGCCACCATGCCCTGGCTAACTCCCCACTCTTCAGGAGATCTGTGGAGTGGATTTAGCCATAGAGATCATTGTAAAATGTACAGAAGTATGGACTATGTGTCAAACATGAATATTGAAAATATGTTGGAAAAGTCAAGTGTGATATAAATTCATTCTTGCACTAAAGTGTAATATGATTTCTTTGTAGCAGTGGTGTCTGATTAGTACTTTATCAAGTCCATTCTTCTAATCTGTATTTGTGCTGTACATATCATTGTTTCTTCCAAAGGAAAAGCTTCAGAGGTCTGTTTCAATGCTAAATGTAACCCACTCTCCAGCACTTGGCTGGCTCATTTGAAAGGGCATGTGACTCTTGATCCTGGGGTCATGAGTTTGAGCCCTATGTCGGGTGTAGAGATTACTTTAAATAAGTAAATAAATAAAATTTTATAAGATTTCTTTTGAATAAATACATAAGTGTAACCCACTGTCTTTCCCTTCCCCTGCCATAGTGGAGTGAAGAAAGCTATTTAATTACAAATTTGTTTGGATACCATAGTCATGTTTTTAATGAATTCACTTTTCAACATTATTTTTTAATACCAGCCATGAACAGCCCTGACAAATTTGCTGGGGAATGCACCAGTTAATTACAAATTTTACTGTCAATGAGTTTCTTACAAAAGAACTTGGGATTTTGTATTATATAAATATATTGCTGCAAACTCGTTTGGTCATTCTGCTTTCCCCTGGTCTGAGGCGAAACTGCTGGTGGTCTTCTCTCAGGAAGGTACCATTGGAATTCCTACTGGGACTCCTTGAAAGAACTAGAAACCAGATTTATGAGGAATAGCATTAGCATTCTGAATATGTCACAGTGCAAGTACCCTGGGTGCATATTTAATGTAAGCTACAGTGGGCCGTAAAGTGACACCCTGTGCGTGTCTTCCAGGCATGGTTTCCTTTCTCAGGGAAGCCCTGTATTTCATAGTTAGCACTTAGTGAACACTTCTGTTTGTTCAGCAGTGTTCTGTGTACTTGGTGTATATTAACTCATTTAATCCTCATGCCAACCTTATCGGAGAGAAGGACTGATACAGTTACCATTCTAAGATCAGAAAACTGAAGCATGGGGGCACCTGGGTGGCTCAGTCAGTTAAGCGTCTGCCTCCGGCTCAGGTCATGTTCTCGGGGTCCTGGAATCAAGCCCCATGTTGGACACCCTGCTCAGCGGGGAGTCTGCTTCTCCCTCTCCCTTTGCCCCTCTTCCCCCTCTCCCAGCTTGTGCTCTCTGCTCTCTCTCATGTTCTCTCTCTCAAATAAATAGATATTTTTTAAAAAAAGAAAGAAGACAACACGGAGGTTAGAAATTTGCTCACACGCAGCTAGGCAGTGGAGGAGCCAGGTTTCTAACTATGAAGTCTAGTTTCAAAAGTCACACTCTTAAATGGACCTCTTCCCCATACCGCCCCTCTAATTAATAGACATTTACTAGGCCATCAGCTGTGTGCCAGGCACTCCTCAGAGCCTCACCACACCCCACACAATAATCTGTGATTATAATTCAGGAAAATAATCACAGAGTAGCCGCCATGGATGTTGCACCTCTTGTGCCGTGTCTCCCTTGATCTCCACAACAGCCTTTGGAGTAGATGGATTTATCTCCATTGTCCTCTGGAAAAAGGTGCGGACAAGTGAGTCAGTAGCCAAACTGAGATACCCCCAGGTTAGTCACGCTCGAGTGCCCGTGCCCTCAGTCACTGTGTTATCAAATCCTCACCCGATCTGCCGAGTGGGACGGGCCTTCTCAACCATGTTTCAATCCGATCATCCTCAGCTCTTTGTCTCCTGAGAGGCTCAGGGTGTCTCATCTATTAATTGTCTAATCCCTTCTGAGAGGACGGCCTGGCTGTAGAGTCCAGCTTGTATCATTTGCTGCCTACCTGTCACAGCGGCTAAGTCAATGTTTATATCTTCTGTTTGCAGTGCTCTGTGCTGGGAAAATTACGACTGGAATGTGCTGACCTTCTAGAAGCGAGAGGATTGGTGCTGCGTGACCCAACTCTGTTCTCTTTCCTTTGGGTTGTGGATTTCCCACTCTTCCTTCCCAAGGAGGAAAATCCCGGAGAACTGGAGTCAGCCCACCACCCATTCACGGCTCCCCACCCCAGTGACATCCAGCTCCTATACACCGAACCTGAGAAGGTACCATATCTGTATTTCCAGATAAAAAGGAAATGTGGAAACAAAGGCAAAGACGTTCAGATTTCCGTCTGACCCAGTCCTGGTAACCTCAGAAGAGATGGTCGGGTTTGAGCCCGTAGTGAATAAACTGTCTCTCAATAGCTGCACTGTCTTCAACCCGTAGAACAGAAAACTAGAAATTTTCTCTTAACGTAAAGGCTCTGTGAATCTTCTAGGTCCGCAGCCAACACTATGACTTGGTTTTAAATGGCAGTGAGATAGGAGGTGGTTCTATCCGAATCCATGATGCAGAGCTCCAGCGTTACATTCTGGCAACGTTGCTGAAGGTAACATCATCTTCTAACCTGTTTTGTTTTTTAACCAGAATATTTGTTGTTTTAGCCAGCATTGATGGTATAGTGATGAGCATCGCTGCCTTCCAGAATGTTTGTGGGGTTTTATTTTTAATTGGTATAAATGAAAGATTCACTAGATACAGAACAGTGTTGGCTTGTCTCTCTACCTCTAGTGTAAGACTTAGAAAAGTAAATGATCATAATAGCCGTTTGTTAGTACTGACCATCTGTGCCAGGCACTAAGGACCATATATGCCCGGACATTTAATCCTCACAATTACTTTTTGAGATAAATACCCCTGTTCTGTCCATTTTAAAGATGAATGACTGAGACAGATTAATTAATCTGCCCAGAGTCACACAGCACAGAAGTAAACTGAGCCACTATTCGAATCCAGGCAGGGTGGCTCTTGAGCCTAAGCCCCTAACCTCCGAACCACGACACAGCACAAAAAATGATGCGGTCAGAAATGCATGGAAATGTTGATAATGTAGAGAAAGAGCCGGGCTTGAAAGAATTTTGTATCATTTAATATGGGCAGGGAGGTATTTTAATGATAGAGAGTGGGAAAATCAGGATTTTAAAAAGAAGAGTCCCCACAGATGCAGGCCTAAGGACCTGGCAGCTTCTTGATGATTCCATTGAAGGCCAGGGTAGATTTCAAGAAAGAAAATGTTCAAGAGAGTCTGATCCTGAGAGATCATTTAGTGGGATTAACTAACAGGTGTGAGGTAGGATGGAAGAACTTAATTTGAGAGCAGGATTGGAGAACTCAAAACCCAGACTCCCCATTAGCTTTGAGGACATTGCGACCTCCCCGCATGTTTCTCCTCCCAACTCAATGCATCCAGTCATCAGTTTCCCAGCCGAGTTCCTTCCTTCCTTTCATGGTTAAGCTTCTCAAATGAGTCAGTGAGAATCCAGTGCTTCTGCTGCTGCCACCGGTGGTTCTCAGCCCCGCTGCACATTGGAACAGAATCAAGGGGAAAAGTATTAAAAACAAAAAACCACCCCACTACTCCACACCAGATCAATTAAATAAAAGGCTGTAAGTGTGAGGCTTTAACACTCCTTCCTTAAAAGCTCCCCACTTCTTTCAGATCTGTAGCCTGTGAGAGAACCATTATCAGATACACTTCCAACATTTCTACGCACAGTGCCCCACATAAGTTAACTTGCAAGGCCAGCAAATCCAGTGTCCTGTTCTTGGCCCCCGAGTTGTCCTACCTACCAGCAGTTGACACTGTTCCTTTCTTTTTTTTTTTTTTAAGATTTTATTTATTTGAGAGAGCGAGAGAGAGCGCACAAGTGGGGGAGAGGGAGAAGCAGGCTCGCCACCCAGCAAGGAGCCCGATGTGGGACTCAATCCCAGGACCCTGGGATCATGACCCAAGCCAAAGGCAGACACTTAACTGACTGAGCCACCCAGGTGTCCCATGACACTGTTCCTTTCTTAATGTGATAGGACAGTTCCCTGCTTTCATCCTACCCTTCTGAGCCCACCCCCTCCGTGTCCTTGATTGGCCTTACTCTGTTCACATTATCAGTATAATATTGGCTGCATTTCCTGAGTACCAGGCATTTCTCTGCATGTTTTAATATCTGTGACTTGTCCTATTCTCTTGCTAAACTGTAAGCCTCTTAAGGTATTTTTTTAACTCAACTGTTTTTTCCCTTTAGCACCTAAGCTTACTGTGGACCCTCAGTGTGTATTCAAATTGAATTCTGTTTTGAATTTCAGGAAGATGTGAAATTGCTCTCCCATCTGCTCCAGGCTTTAGATTTTGGGGCGCCCCCTCATGGAGGAATTGCTTTAGGTAAACAGCTGTTCTTTGACAAGCTAAATTTCATTCCATAACCGTATGTCTCAAATTTGGGCTCAGTTTCCAGGCAGGGGCAGAGGAAGAGAGGAGGGGGTAAAAAGGACAGGGTGTGAGCCCAAGAATTCTATAAGATTTTAAGTATTTTCATTTCATTGATATATGTTTAAAATGTACTTTACCAGTTAAAGGTAAAACAGCTGATAATTTGCATTTGGAAGATTTCTTAATAGAATAAAACTTCAGTGTTAAGTCAGTATTGCTGAAATCCCTGGAGGCTCACAGACATATTTGTAGGCATCTGGAAGGCACTGTTCCATAGTATTCAGTTTGTGTGAGAGTAGGAATATGCCAGTGCCCTTCCGCCATGGTTGCTCACCTTGCTTGTTTTATCAAGCAAGGAGGAGTGTGAGAAATTCTCAGGAGCTCACCTAGATTGTAAGCCCTCGACAGCAAGGACTTCCATCTGTGTTCTTAGAGTGCCCTGCACAGCACCTGATTTTTGTCAACCTTTAGAAAACCCTTGGTAAGGACTCATTAATTGCTGTGACTTGATTTGAACATGTGAATATTCATCCTCAGCATTTTTCTAGAATAAGACAGAAAAGAACCTTCCAGCAAACAGAAGTTCCCTAAAAAAGGCAGGGAACTCTGCTTGGCTGCAACTAGTTAAAGATTCTTATTTAAAAGTTCTCTACAACCTTTGGAAAAACTCAGTCACTCCCAACCTTAGATTACATTCTCATCTGTTACCTTTGTGTTTTACTTCCAGGGTTAGACAGACTGATATGCCTTGTCACTGGAGCACCAAGCATCAGAGATGTCATAGCCTTCCCTAAATCCTTCAAGGGGCACGACCTCATGAGCAATGCCCCAGATTCGCTCCCTCCTGAGGAACTGAAGCCCTATCATATCCAGGTCTCCTGGCCAGCAAACTCAGAAGCAGAAAAGAGCTCGTTGAATCAGCCGTACTGTCCAGAAAGTTGAGCTTCTGAGTTTTGTCTGCTTTGCTTCCCCAAGGCTGAAATCAGATGCGGAGTTCTGCACAGGTCTGATAAGCACGTCTGTAGGTGGAAGGAATCCAGACAACATTCTTCACCACAACAAAGAAACAGAAGGTATCCAATTTTGACTTGATAACATGCATTACTAGGATTTTTTGTTTGGGACATTTTTGCAGTTTCTGTTACCCGGAGAGGTGTGAAAATGGCCCTTTGTCTGAGTAATATAATAGCTTAGTGTTTTCTCATCGTGTTTTTCATACCTGGATAGTTAAGACAGAGGTAATCCGACCATGTGGGGAAATGCTTGCCCCTTTAGACTAGTCAGTTGATGGGGCAGTCAGTTCAACCAGCCTCATCAAGAGAGTCCTGTAAATTAAGCTAGATAGTGACATCTCAACTATCAGCATAATATAGTGAGAAGCATCATGATATAATGCAAAAAAAAAAAAAAATCACCAAAAGGAAAGTCATAAAATCTTAGTTTTTCACCTTGAGCAAGTTACATAAGCCTCCTTTCCTGCTTCTTTGAAATGGGAACACTGCTTGTCCTGGCTACCTCACAGGGCTCCTCTTCCAGAACCAGAAGTAATGATGTGTGAAAGGAATTATGAGTGAAAATGCTTTGAAAACCTATAAAGCATTACACAAATGTCAGAAAATGGTATTATTTATCTGTAAACAGATACAGGTGTACTTATATATCTTATAGTCTAAAGAAAACATATCTATAGTATAAGAAAAACAGTAATTTTATTAATCAGTATTCTATTTGTGATTGTATTTTTAAAAATAATTATTGGGGTGCTTGGCTGGCTAAGTGGGTAGAGCATGCAACTCTTGATCTTGGGGTTGTAAGTTTGAGCCCCACATTGGGTATAGAGATTACTTAAAAATAAAATCTTTAAAGAAATAATAAAATTATTATATCAATCTCTGAATAACACTTCTCCTCAGTTGTAAGTAATTGAAAATATTGATCTCGGGCCAACCTCAAATATATATAGAAAAGTGAATACTGAAACTATTGTAATTCTCTTATACATTCTGTGACATAAATCAAAGCTTATAATTAGTTAATAATTATGAAATGGGAACAAGGCCTTGATTAATGAAAGTGTTCTTTTCTACTTTATCTTCACTTTTGCCTTGACATTCTTTTGATGTGTAATTTGTAAGTACCAAGTATCAGTCTTCAATCCCTGCCTGTTTTTCTTAGTGCTCTAAGCAGTGCAATCCTATACTTGTTTTTTGTTTGAAAATAAAATCAGCTTCCCTTCCAGTTCTCATCTATGAAACTCAATAGACCAAGAAGAGTGAATGTTCTTCACTGCTGCAGAAAAGTGGTTCGCCGTTAGGGGGAGCGTTTCTCTAAAGTATGTCCTCGAACCCAGTCTCCCCATCTGTGGGTGTACTCTGGAGCGAGAAAGTTCTTGCTGGCAGGACTCTCCTGGTGAGAAAGGGTATCCCTTTCTCAGTGGAGAGAATTTCTGGAGATTCCCTTTAATAGGTGGGGAAATGCAGTTTATGTCCATTTATCCCCCATGGGATAAATGTAATTCACTATTGACTGTGTAAAGCCTAATTCCAACCAAAATGTTGTCTTTTATCCTGGAAATGAGAGTTCCAGAAAACACCTAAAATCCAGAGAATATTTTCTAGGCTGCAAATACCAAAGGCCCCTGGTCCTCAGAAGTCAATCAGTCCTGTATTGTTATCTCAAAGACCTAGTCATTTTGGATATCCCTCGGCTTTTCTTCAGTCTTGCCTCTCAGGGAAAAAAAGCAAAATGCTTATTCTGAAATCCAGGGAAATGTCACTATTTTAGATCCTTATCATTGAAGTTGGGTGAAATTTTAAATTAAGTCTTTTCTCAAAAATTAAGGAACTACTTAATGATAAAGGTGAAAACAACACAGCCAGGATTTTGAAATGTACAATCTGATTGTAAACAGGATGCTGAGTTTATTTCAAATCCCATCTCCCCACTTTCCTAGGGAATTTACATTTATCCTGTGTTGCAAGTTTTAAAAACAAGGTAAGCAAGGGCCAGCTACGACATCAATAGTTATTATTAGCTTCAAGAGAGCTCTGTCTTATGAACAATTCTCCTTGTTGGGAAGAGATTTGTCAGACGATGAGTCTGATGGGATTGCTTTATGCTCTTGGGCTTTGCTTGAATAAAACAATGCATCTATACAGCCGCTCCAGTATTGCCTTCTCTGAAGAACCAGAGCTCTGTAACACTGATCACATTCCTTGCTAGAGGTTTTTTAAGCATAACCCATCCTAAAAATACTAAGGATACTTTTTTCTTATTTTGAGGAAAGGGAGTTACTTTGTACCATGAGAAATAACCAGGTACACAGTAAGAATGTCAGATGAGACAGCTGTGTAACAGTTGCCCATATAAGTCTTACAACAGTGCACATCTGAGTCTGTCTTCTCTATTTAAGACCGTGTACTTGGTAGAAAGAGCTTGCGTGAGTTGGACAAACCTGAATTTAATTCCCGCTTTACCATCCTCTAGTTATGCAACCTTGCCCAGCCATTGAACCTCTCTAGGCTCCTGTTTCTTAACCTAGAATAGCAGTTCTCAAATTTTGGTCTCAGGACCACTTAACTCTTTGGAAATTATTGAGGACCCCAAAGAGTATCGATAAAGCTCTTCTACAGTAGGAATTAAGATTTCTTAAATATGTATCAATTCATTTTAAAATAATGAACCCCTGACATGTTGACACAAATAGCATGTTTTTATTTTAAAAGTAATTATTTTTCAAAACAAAAATTAAAGAATGACGTTGTTTTACGTTTCTGCAAATCTTTTTGATACTGCTTAACAGAAGACACTGGATTCTCATTATCTGCTTCTGCATTCAGTCTGTTGTCATATGTTGTTTTGTTTGAAATACATAAAGAAAACCTGGCCTCAAGTAAGTGTGAAGTTGGAAAAAAGAGGAGTATTTTAATAGTCTTCCTGATAATTATGGGTATTCTTTGATACTGTACAAAAGCTTGACAAGTTCCTTAAAGATTAGTCGCAGTGTAGAATCTGAAATCATATTGATAAACTTTACTAAAGTCCATTGGTTGATGCATGCTTTTGTAACACCACACACTGATCATTTGGAAAATATTGGTACAGTGAGTTATACAAATCTTCCAAATGTTGAGACATTTCGGCCGACAATATCTAAAAAAATCATATTAATATCACCACCAATTTGTCACAAGTCTTTAAGTATGAAGAAGCTGCAAGGGCTTCTTGCAGTGACAGATACAAGCTTTCCAAATTCTGTTTTTCATTAGAAAGCTTGATTTTCAACATTGCCAACAAAGACCATCAGTTTTTTTCCAAACTTACAATATTTTGTTTTGGGTTTTTTTTTTTTTTTTCAAGATTTATTTATTTAAGATAGAGAGCATGAGCGGAAGGGGCAGAGGGAGACTCCCAAGCAGACTCCATGCTGAGTGCAGAGCCTAACACGACCCCGAGATCATGACCTGAGCCGAAACCAGAAGTCAGACACTTAACCAACTATACCATCCAGCTGCCCCCAACTTACTTGGTTTTTTTTTAGAAAATATCTGCCAGATACCCAAATATGAATCATCTCAATGTGTCAGCCTTGTTTTCAAGTAAAAATGATGTCGTATGGAAAAAGCACATAGTTCTGCTGGCAGGGGCGCCTGACTGGCAGTCGGTGGAACGTGTGGCTCCTGATCTCAGGGTTGTAAGTTCGAGCCCCACGTTGGGTTTAGAGATTACTCAAAAAATATGAGGCGCCTGGGTGGCTCAGTCGTTAAGCGTTTGCCTTCGGCTCAGGGCGTGATCCCAGCGTTCTGGGATCGAGCCCCACATCGGTCTCCTCTGCTGGGAGCCTGCTTCTTCCTCTCCCACTCCCCCTGCTTGTGTTCCCTCTCTTGCTGGCTGTCTCTCTCTCTCTCTCTCAAATAAACAAATAAAATCTTTAAAAATAAATAAAAGATTCAGAGATCTTTAAAAAAACACTGCACATGATTTTTCTAGAAAAAAATCATACTTTGTTATGTGGCAGAAGTGCTTCACATGTACTTGCTCTTTTGTCAAACAAAATATTTAATACTTAAAGTATTTATCAAGGTCAAGATTCAGTAACTGAAATTCCAAAATGATGAACAATATATCAAAATTTGTAATCTATATACTTTTTTTTTGGCCAGTGTTTAGAATACTTACTATTTCGGGCAGTGGGCGTTAAGTAAATGAATCTGTTTTGGCGCACAGCTACTATTCGTGTAATATCGTTGAATATTTAAACAGTGTCAGCTTAGGACTTCACTTTAGCAATATGATAGAGTAACTATCCTAGAAAATCTTACTTGTACAGAACACCTAAAATTCCTAAATAAAATATTTTGAATCTTCGTATTTTTTTAAAGATTTTATTTATTTAAAGAGAGAGGGGGGAGAGTGTGAGCGGGGGGAGGAGCAGAGGGAGAGGGAGAGAATCTCAAGCAGACTCTGTGCTGAGTGTGGTGGAGCCTGATGTGGGGCTCAATCCCACAGATCACAACCCTGAGATTATGACCTGAGCCGAAATCAAGAGTTGGATGCTTAACCCACTGAGCCACTCAGGAGCCCCTCTTTGAATCTTTTTAAATGCATAAATGAACCAAGTAAGAAAGTAAGGGAGCTCCTTAGAAACCAGAAATATCCCCGACGCTGATGTAATTAGGTGCTGAAGCTGTTGATGTCCTGAGGTACTGCTGATCTGGTGTGACCTAGGACTTTGGTTTTGATGGATCATAAGGGGAAACAGGCAAAGCCTACTGCCTCCTGTGTAAGTTGACAAGTTAGATAAGAGAGCCCCATGTAAAACAAGTTCCTGAAAGGAGAACCCCTCGGTAGAGGGTGATGATAAAGAAACTTGTCTGTGTTTGCTTTGGCTCTGGGGATCTGCTCTGAGCATTAACAGCCACAAACTGACACTTAACAGAGGTTTGAACACTTTCCAAGCTGAGATTCATTGTGTTCCTAGGCTGATAAAAGCAAATGCAAAAGAAAACAACTTAAACCCAGTTTTCAAAGAATTGCTGAAGATAAAGTTCCAAGGAACATAATCTCACAATTTTTTTTATCACAAAACACCCAAGGAAACAAGCTACTAATGAGACATTATCAGCAGACACACAAACAGAATCAGATTTGCAAGTATTTAATGTATTGGAACTATCAGAGCCTGACAACAAAACATATGATATTTATAGAAATAAAAGAGGGAATTAAATGTGTGAGTGGGGTATAAAAAAATGATAAAAATAGCTAGGCAAATTTGGAGGGGAATTAAGAGCATTATATATAGGGCTGTCTGGGTGGCTCAGTCAGTTAAGCATCTGCCTTTGGCTCAGGTCATGATCTCGGGGTCCTGGGATTGAGCCCAGTGTTGGGCTCCCTGCTCAGCGGAGAGTCTGCTTCTCCCTCTGCCTGCTTCTCCCCCTGCCTGTGCTCGCTCTCTGACTGACAAATAAATAAATTTTTTTTAAAATGCCTAGTAGAGTACCTGACATATGTCCCTGATTGTTAAGTGCCACATAAGGGTAGCTTTAATATCACGTAACATTCTTTTTCCCAGACATTCCAGAGTCCTCTTGTAAACACATAATAGTCCTCAGTTTTATGGTCAGATCAAGAAAGTGAATCTGGAGAAACGTGTTGGTCTCAAAGGTCTGTTAGCTGTATCTTCAAAATATATCCACCGTCTGATACTTTTTCATACCTCTAGGCTACCACCCGGGTTCGGGTGACCATCTTCCATAGCAAAAGCTTCCTAACAATCTGGCTTGCATGCTTACCCCTCAGCAGTCTGTCAGTAAGGGTCAGATCACTCCTCTGCTCAAAACCCTCCAGTGGTTTCGCATGTTAGAGAAAAGCCAGAGACCTTACAGGGGCCTCCTAAGTCCTCTGTAACCTGCCACTTGCTACCTGCTGACCATCTCCTCCTGAGCTCCCTCTGTTCCATCCACACTGGTGTTCGATGTTCCCCAGGCATGAGCCCATGTCCAGGCCTTTGCCCTAGCTGTCACCTAGCACTTTATCTCCAAATAATTTCATTGTTCACTCCCTAATTCCCTCAAACCTCTGTACTTCCTTTTTGGTGATGATTTCCCTGACAACCCATATTCAGGTGAGCTCCTGCCACCCACCAGCATGCTCTGCCCTCCTTTCCCTGCTTCATTTTTCCTCTGTAGCACTAATCACATTATCTAACATACTGTATTTTGTTTATTTTATTTGCCCCAATAGAATGTAAGCTCCATGAGGGCAGGTATTGTTTTTGTTATTGTTCTTTGCAGTATCTATTCCCAGCACTGTTTGGCATGTAATAGATAATCAGTAAACATCTTTTGAGTGAATTAAATGAATGACTAATTACAGGCCAAGCTCTGGGCTAGGAGCTGGGGGGGTGGGGGGCATGACAATTAATAAATTGTAGCCCGTCCTGAAGGAGTTTTTTTGCCTGGTAGAGACAAGACACACAGATCATATTGATACAGTGTAGTGTTAGATGAAGCCATGCGCAGAAGAGGCCCTGAGACCAACATCACCAATAGGGAAGGCCTCCTAAAAAAGATACACTATTTCAAATGCTGGCAGCTTGCTGCTAATGGTACTTTAATTCTTAGCAAGCTTTGACCTTTTTTTCACATTTTAATTTTTTTGTATCTGAAAAAAAGGAGGGGGGCGCCTAGGTGGCTCTGTCGGTTAGGCATCTACCTTTGGCTTGGGTCATGATCCCGGGGTCCTGGGATAGAGCACCCCCCCCAATTGGGCTCCCTGCTTCTCCCAAGTAAATAAAAATTTTAATGCAGTATAGTTGACACACAATATTAGTTTCAGGTGTACAACATAGTAATCCAGTTTTGTGTTGTTGTATGCTCCCTGCAAGTAGCTACCGTCTGTCACCATATGACACTTAAACAGAATCCGCTATACCTCTGCTGTACCTTTCATCTCTGTGACTCATTCATTCCATAACTGGAAGCCTGTATCTCCCACTCCTCTTCATTCATCTGCTCCCCCCCCTCCCCCGCCAGCGACCATCAAGTTTGTTCTCTGTATTTATGGGTCTATTTCTGCTAGCATTGACTTTGGGGGACCTGGGTGGCTCAGTAGTTTAAGCAGCTGACTCTTGATCTCAGCGCAGGTCCTGATCTCAGAGTCCAGGCCCTGCCTTGGGCTTCTTGCTGGGATGGCTCGGGATGAGCAGTAACTGCAGCACAATACACCAACACTTTCCCTAGCTTTACACCAGGAGTTAAGAGGGAAGAAGGAAGCATAAATTATGTTTATTCTTTCCAAGCTCATTTTAGGATCCCTTTAAAATACATAAATGTACAGCTTCTTAAAAAATGAAAAAGCCCATTTATCTATCTTAAAAGCTGTGGCATTTGAAGGATAAGCACTAGCTTTGAATTCTGGAACCCAGCTTTTCAGCTTGAGATCATACATGGAGATAGCCAGAGCAGTTTCCTTAGGAATTTAGGGAGTAACTGACTGAGAACCCACTAGTTTACAATTACTCATTAATGACCAAAACCCCAATTTGCATTTTCAAAATAAGCATTCCTACTACATACCTATTTTCTTAAAGGATATTGGTATAACCATAGTACTACTGACTTCATTCTGACAATCCCGTTTTTAGGCTTTTTTTCAATATGTTTGGGGGGGGGGAGAAAACCAAATCACTTTCTTATACCATCTATCAACACTTCCAAGAGATCCACTACCATGGTGCTTAATAGCAAATATTTTTGACACAAGGATTCAGCCCTAGAAAATGTCTGCAAAATATACAGCTCACCCCCAATCATGTCACTATTCTAAATCAAAAATACAGTATTCTAAACAAAAGGGCTGTAGTATATTCCTCTGCAAATTGTTTTTTTTTAAGCCCAAGACATCCTGTAAAATACACATAAAAAGGTCAACTTTTTTCTTAAATGAAACTAATGTCAAAGGTCTTAAAATACAAAGATGTCCTATTTCCCTTCCTTCATCCCATTAAATTGAAATAAGCACTCTTGATCAGATGGTTTATAAAAATTTATTGAAACTGAAAATTTTATACTCTATCTCATAAGCTTCCATTCAGGTGCCTGTAAGGACAAAGAAACTATTTTTAGTCACATTGCTCTGTTTCAATTTTAATGTTATTTTGCGTACACAGAATATCAGATCTTTTATAATCATCAAGTGATCAGTGAGAGAGTTCAAGTTGGAGTGAGATCATCATGTATTCTGGAGTAAGATGACCGTACTGATGTTTTCAAGCCTCACCTTTCAACTGGTAAGCTGCTCTCCTAACTGGATTGCTGCTCTCATAAATGCCCTAAAAGCAAAAACTTCAAGTTAATCATGGTAAAAAAAAAAAAAAACCCCACCCTTTGTGATGCTTAATAAAGTAACCTCAGATCAAAATGGAACGGTTTTAGAAGTGATATCATTCTGTTTCATTTGGCAGAATCACTACATCACTGGTTACATTCTAACTTAGCATACAGATCAGAGACCAACTTACCTCTGTATCTTCACGTTGGTAAGTCTGCCTGTTTGGAAACGGGGGGAAAGGCCCTTCATGTATAATTTGTACTACTTAATTTCCCCCATTTTTAACTTTCTGAAAAATAACAGCAAAGCTATTCCACACACTATGACAGTTGTGTAGGTAAAGTCCATACATCATATAACACCATGAGTGAACCCTAATGTAAACTCTGGACTTGGATGAGAATTGTCTATTCTATCAAGTCTCAACTCTGATGTTGAATGTTGATACTGAGGTGTGTGAAGACAGAGTATATAGAAATTCTATGTTCAGTTTTGCTGAGAATACTGAAAATGGTCTGGAATTAAGTTTGTTAATTAAAAAACAAATACAACTGAATAATTCACTCTGTAATCTATGCAGATTTATATGCCATAAAAATCTGCTGGCAAAAATCTATCAGCCTGTTTTCTCAAGTTGTGCATCCTTAGAACTAGGTGTATGAGCCACTATGGTATCCAAACCCTGAACATTTCGTGGTAGAATGGCTAATTTCACTTTTCAAGGGTATGGATAGGATTGCTGCAGCCAGATACGTCAGATAGGAGCGAAAGACAATTTTGCTCTTCACTGCTAGTCTGCTGAACTATGGTTTCATCATCGTATCGGCTTTAAACCACTTCACATAAAAACCAAACTTGAGATTTTTGTACCTTGGCTTAAAACTCCTTGTTCCGGGCCTTGTAAGCTGTCCCAACTCTTCACACCTGCAGAAATTTAGTCAAATTTAGTAATAAAATAATATTAAGTAGATTTCTTACGTTTTCCCAATACTGTTTCAGTTTTTTAAAATCTTCACTTTTTTTCAGAGAGATTCCCATCTGTTTTTAATTTCAAAAATCATCACTAACAGCATCTTGCTTAGTAACCAAGTAAGATTATTGTAATACATACCTTTATATGAAGTTCTTCAAACTCAGCACCTAATAAAAAGATACTGCTTTAGACACACTTCACAATAGCCTAATCCTCCTTGCAACACCAGAAAGCACTTAACAAAGTATACTGCAGAAACACAGACTTTGACTTCAAAAAAACTTTTTATGTCTTACCCCAAGCAAGCCATCCAGGACAGTGGCCTGTAAGCTAGAAAAGAAATAAGACATTTCATTAAAATGTTAATCATCATTGAATTCCTCTCAGAGTTTTTGTCACAGGGTTCCTTCAGTGTTAAATTTGTCTACATGCTCTTTTCAGGTCAGACATTTGATCAACATCATTTCAAAAACCCTGTTCAGAGCATGCTCAACATGCATTCACTGATCAGCCATAGAAAACTAGTAACATGGTAGTTAAGCATTCTACTTCAACATTCACAGTAAGTTTTGGACCTACTAAAATGTTAATATACTTACCCCAGAAATGGTTGGCACAGACATTTCAAAGACTCAAGTCCACCTAAGAAATAAAGATAGTTAGCAAGACGCAAAAGATGAATTTTCTCCCCCACAAATCTAAAAAATGCCTGAAATCAGGTAGAGCTAATTAAGACCTTCATGTTCAGTCAGCATTTGCTTATCATCATACAGGCTGGGTTTTTTTTTTCCCAAATGACAGGGTCCTAACTAATGGTAACAGGACAAGGATCTGGCCATTTATTTAATGCATTCAGCAATGCATTCAAGCATTTCCTGGTAGGAGTGCTTTCTGTGGCATAAGGCAACTCTAAAAAGCCATTAATGGCATTAATTTTCATGTTTGCCCAGTTACCAATGTTTAGTTCAATTTAATTTTACTCACCCCTTCAACTTCCAGCTAATTCTGCTTAGTGCCTACAAAAAAGAACGAGAAAGTAGGTGACATTCTGCTTATGCTATTAGTACCAAACCAGTTTTACTATCAACTCAGATACATCAGATAAATGGTCTATCTCTTCACTATCCAATCTGCTGAACTATGCAACCATCATAGTATCTGTTTCTCGAGTTCCCCAAGCATTTAATAGAAAATACCGGAGTAAAGAAGTTCACATTTGTAAAAAGAAAATTAATGAGTAAACATGGACTACATTAAAGGTTTCTCACCTGTTTGCCCATGGCTGGCATGTGAAATTTTAACTTTGGGACCTAGGAAGAAACAGCTTCATGTAAACTTAGTGGCAATCTCTAAATTCTTTAAATCACCATTTTGTGTGCCTCAGTTACTGTAACGGTGGTAATAATTCTCGTCATTCTCACAGTCAAGAGTAGCAAATAAAATGTCATCATTGGAGCACTTTCAACCTGACTTCCCCTTTGTGAGAGAATTTCAGTAACTTACCTCGGCAGCCACTTCCACCCCTTTGGCACAGAACTAGAAAACAGACAAGGAATATCCAATGAAACACATCGCACAGCCAAGTCAATTATCAACATTCTAACACTTAGGCCTCAGAGTAGAATTTTTCAGAAATCCCTTCTGTCCACTACTCTTAAACCATCACAGGCTTAACAAGAAGACCACCTCCACGCAGATCTGATTCCTACAACTGCATTTACCCGTTTCTTACCTGTCCGTCAGAAGCCACCAAAAGCCACATTGCATTCGTGCCCAGCACCATTCCTAGGAAAGATTAATATTTTTAAGATACCATTTTGTTCTAAAGTAAGTCTAAGCATGCCGTTTTTCTATCATCTATACCAGAGTCGTTTACACCACCCATAGTTTCGTGACTATGAAGGGTGCACCTCATAGGTTAAAGACAGCGTATCGCACAAAGGCTGGGAACCACTGACGTAAATAACTGCGCAGCCATTCCGAGAACCACGTGGACTAACCCCAACCGCCGGCCTTCCTGAGCAGAGGCCGAAGGAGGCCCGCTCGGGTGACTCGGCATCGCCGCCATCAGAGCCGTTGGCATTCATCAACAATCTCAGATGTCCCTACCAACGCAAGCTTCATCACAGGCAGGGAACGCCAGCCCGGGGTTTTTCGCAGCTCAGCCCCCACAAGCCGAGTTGTAGAGTTTAGGCCGCGCCCAACGCGTAATCGTCTACCATCTTCACCTTGTGAACCTTGCAAAGGCTCACCACCTGCCCGGAATTACCTGTATAAGGTGACTTTTAACTGCCAAGAGCTGGAGGCCTCAAGCAAAGAAGCCATGAAAAAAAAAAAAAAAACTCCCACCTACTGAACACCGACTCCCAGCCTCGAAAGACCGAGATGGCGGCCAGGCGCTGGTATATAAGGATGCTTTTTTGTGACGTCATGACGCACCCTCTCCGCCAGCGCCGGCTTCGGCTCCTCCCCCTCTCCTCCCTCTTCTCCCCCTCTCCTCCCTCTTCTCCTCCTCTCCTCCCCCTCTCCTCCCCCTCCTCCTCCTCTAGCCACACCTCCTTCCTCTTCGCCCCGCCCCACCTCGCCATTGTGGGCGGTGACACAACCTCCCGCGTGACTCCGGGCTCCCGCCCTCCAGCCGACTGAGAAGGAAGAGAGGGGAGGGGGCGCGAGGGACGGAAAGCGCTGGGGGAGGGGGAGGGGAAGGGGGGCGGTGTAAGGGTGAGTGATTTCCTTCCGGCACGTCGCCCGCTCCGGGGGAGGGGGTGGGGGGTTTCACTTCCGGGACGGTGTTCCGGCCCATTCCGGCCCATTTCCACCCCCGGAGGTAGGTGCTGCTCCTTGACGGGGCTCGGGCCCCGCACTCCGGTCCCGCTGCCCTCCACCGGGACCGCCTTGTCCGGGCTCCGCCGCAGCGTACTCCTGGGGCGCTCAGCCACTCCCCTTTACCCCACCCTCAAGGCACCGGAGACCTTCCACCCCCTTGGCCCCGGGCCGGGCAGAGCTGCCGGACCCGCCCCCTCGCCGGGCCCCTCCCTCAGGACCCCGGGATGGGCGGCCCCCTCCCCCACCGCAGCCCGGACACACCCAGATACACACACCCACCTCTGGGCAGCTCCCCGCCCGCCTACGCTTACCGCCTGGACGGGGTCCCGGGGCGCCGCCCCCTTCCCGGGGCTCTGCCCTCACCTGATTGCTCGCTCCCCAGCCTGACGCCTTGCACCCCTCTCCTCCCCCGTTCCTCGGTGACATTTCGCCCTTCTGCCAGTTCCCCGCTACCCACACTTACTAACGTAGACTAAAGCCCCTCAAATACCGGAGTGGCCAACCCCATGGCGTTCCCGATTCTCCCTCTTACAGCTTCCACCCTTCCAGTGCGGACGGTAAAGACCTTACTCCTGGGGCTTCCTCCTCACTGGGGAATTGCCGGAAAGAGCAAACAAAAAAGGCGCTGGTGTAGGCTCCAAAATAAACACATCTGAATTCATGATGGCATCGACAGAGGCTCTTATTGGATTAAAAGTTTCAAAACAAACAAAAACGCTTTGGAAAAAGGTCAGATTGGCTAAAGCTGGTTCTTGAAAGCAGTGTATATACTTCCCTATTTACTGATAAGTGTGGCGTAAATGCGGGGCAATACTGTGAGCTTGTCATCCTAAGTTCCTGAAATTTTAGATCTTAGGTAACTATGTAATGTCTTATAAAGTTAACAGATGAATGGAAACATTGGGCTCGAGTCAGTGTCTTCCTGTTGAGATTTATAGAACCTACTCTCAACCATCGAAGGCTATTGGATGCAGTTATAACAGCATAGTATTTCAGCTATTTTTAAAAAATCTTTTAATGTGAAAATATTGACCATACTTGGTAAATGCTCTATTTTTTTTAACCAGTTTTGGGGAATGAAATTTCAGAATCAATATCATCACCACCCTGAAATTCCCAACTTTGAATTTAGATAGAAGTAGGTTTACCTACTCTTTCCTAATTCTGAGAGTGAACTTCAAGTTCTTTGCAACTTCACTGAGTTCTCACGCAGCTGTGGCATGTTTCCTAACCTCGAGTTTGCTTCAGAGTCCTAAATGCAAAGCGTTTTAGTGGGGTCTCTGACTCTTGAGCTTAGAAATAATGGCTTGCATTCACATGGGCTATTAGCCACCTTTTATTTTTTTTTTATTTTTTTTTTTTAAGATTTTTTTTTTATTTATTTATTCGACAGAGATAGAGACAGCCAGCGAGAGAGGGAACACAAGCAGGGGGAGTGGGAGAGGAAGAAGCAGGCTCATAGCGAGGAGCCTGACGTGGGGCTCGATCCCACAACGCAGGGATCACGCCCTGAGCCGAAGGCAGACGCTTAACCGCTGTGCTATTAGCCACCTTTTAAATAATAAACATAACTCACACAGCATGTACTATTAACAAGAGGGATACCTGATCAACCCATTCATGTTAATTACATTTATTCAAAGAGCTTATTAGTTTCTCCTCCAAAGAAAAGTTGTCACAGGATTTTATATTCAGTGTGCAAATACTTTGACTAAAGAACAACCACCACAACAAAAAAACTGTCAAAACTGCTTTTGCCCCTTCTGTTGAACTTCTGTTTTCATGTTGCACAGCTTATTAGGGACGTATGGACATAGCTCGAGTTTACAGAAGTCTAGCAATCACATTTTGGTTTTAAGGATATCTTGCTGTGAAACCTGAACTGAAAAACCTGTTGGTACTTCTTTTCCATATCTAAATGTAAGGAAAGTTACCTCTTTTTACTTGGAGGAGTGAAATTCTAGCTATTGATGAATGTGGTTTCCTCTTTCAGCAGGGTTGAATGCCTGCCCACACGCTGAGGCATGACCATGGAGAAAGGTGGGAACATACAACTGGAGATCCCTGACTTCAGCAACTCTGTCCTGAGCCATCTAAACCAGCTGCGCATGCAGGGCCGCCTCTGTGATATTGTGGTCAATGTGCAAGGACAAGCTTTTCGGGCTCACAAAGTGGTACTGGCTGCCAGCTCACCCTATTTCCGAGATCACATGTCCTTGAATGAGATGAGTACTGTCTCCATTTCAGTCATCAAGAACCCTACTGTCTTTGAGCAGCTCCTCTCTTTCTGTTATACGGGGCGGATATGCCTGCAACTGGCAGATATCATCAGCTACCTGACAGCCGCCAGTTTTCTGCAGATGCAGCATATTATCGACAAATGTACACAGATCCTGGAGGGTATTCATTTCAAAATTAATGTGGCAGAGGTTGAAGCCGAATTAAGTCAAACGAGGACAAAGCATCCAGAAAGACCTCCAGAATCTCACAGGGTTACACCAAATCTAAACCGTTCCCTTAGCCCACGACATAATACCGCAAAGGGAAACAGGCGAGGTCAGGTTAGCGCTGTGCTGGATATCAGAGAGCTCAGTCCTCCTGAGGAGTCCACCAGCCCTCAGATAATTGAACAGAGTTCTGATGTAGAGAGCCGGGAGCCCATTCTTCGAATCAACCGAGCAGGACAGTGGTACGTGGAGACAGGAGTAGCAGACCGAGGGGCCCGCAGTGATGATGAAGTCAGGGTCCTTGGAGCAGTGCACATCAAAACTGAGAATCTGGAGGAGTGGCTCGGGCCGGAGAATCAGCCTTCTGGAGAAGATGGCAGTAGTGCAGAGGAAGTCACAGCCATGGTGATCGACACGACAGGCCACGGTTCCGTGGGACAGGAAAATTACACTTTAGGATCTTCAGGAGCCAAGGTGGCTCGGCCAACAAGCAGTGAAATTGACAGGTAAGGCTTGTTTTCCTTGTTTGTCTAGTGGCTGTTGAGCAGACATCACTGAAGCAGGCCCTCTGTGTGGTACAGAGTGCGTCTTCCTTACTTGATGTTCTTAGCCGAGATAAGTTGGTGTTGGGGAAACTGGAGGTGTGCCAACGGACTTGCATTCTTGTTTTTTTAAAGCAGGAAGCTCCTAGTCGTGAAGTATTCACAGTGTTGTGAGAACTATGGTAAAGTTAGACACTTCCATGAATCAGAATAGCAGCTGCAGCCACGCTAGGATCAGTAATTGCCAGGGCCTCCTCGGATTTCCAGGCAGGGAGCTGATCATCAGCTGGGAGCCTGGCATCTTTGCCCTTCCTTGGTATGTTACCACACAGGTAGGTGGCCTTGGGGACTTTTACTTTCTTTTGTAGCACTGTTTACTTTTCTGTGCCCCCACCCAGCAAATTAGAGGAAGGATGGTACCAGCCGTGATTGTTCTTTTTAGTGTAATCACAGTAATTCCAAAGAAAAGCTTTTTGGATGTTTGGATTTTTTTTTCATTTGCCATTTGATAATATCTTCAAACGTTTTCGTTCATCGATGACTGCTGGCACCACAAGCCTGAGAGTCTCTTTTTCCCCCAGTGCTACTAATGTCCTACGCCTCACTTTTCTTTGTCTAATATATTGCAGTTTTCAGAACTTTTTTTTTTTTTTGGTAGAAGTAGCAATAATTTTAATCTAAGAAAATTGAAAGAAAGTCTCGGTTGAAATGAAGAAATATTACCAACTTAGATTGGGACCATTTGGTTTTTTCCACTCTTAAAAATAAATTAAAATTGACTGCATGAAAACTAAAGAAGCTAATACTTTGGTTCACACCTGGTCTTGAAAGCGACATATATGTCACAGAGAATTTATCCTGTATCCGCTGTAGGTGGTCTCTTTTTCTGTCCTTAACAGTCAAAGTCTCCTCATGCACAATAGTTATTGGACCCCGTGTTAATACTGTTGTGCAGTGTTAGAACTGTATCAGAAGTAATGGCTTTGGATGCAAAGATTTCTAATCCCCATGATCTGTATCAGCAGTCTGAAATATGTAACAAGTTACCATGGGGACTGGGGGAAGGAACAACCAAAAACCCAATAGTTACATAGAGGAAACAAAATCATAGACGCAGTTTTAATTTATGCTTGTCTGGTCTCCCAGTACTTAAGGATAGAAGCTTCTATTTAGCCATAGTTTTACCAGGCCACGTGGTCTATCTGCTATGTCTTTTTTGTTGTTGTTGTTACATTTACTAAGGCAGACCTTTCTTACTTCGGATCAGATCCTATATTGACTCCATGAAAGTATTTCTTTTAATCTGTATTAAAGTATTTCTAGTAATCTGATGTTCAGTTTGTTCCCCCTTCCTCGGCCATGGGATGAAAAGGGTAGACATCACTATTTTTTAAATTCCTTGATGCTACTTTTCTATTAGACCCCTTTTTGCTCCTCTTCCAACAGATTTAGCCCCTCCGGCAGTGTTGTTCCCTTGACGGAGAGACACAGAGCCAGAAGTGAGTCTCCTGGGAGAGTGGATGAGCCTAAGCAGCCCAGCTCCCAGGTATGTAGTGGATTTAGGACTGCGGCAACGGTTGAAGACAGTGCCGCTGTGTGTGAACAGAATATGATGAATAAGAAAGAAAAGGTGTAGGAAAGGTAACAGTGGCCCTGTTAAATAGATACTCTATTTGATTACTTTTTTCTTCATTCTGGCTTGGGAGCATGCAGGAAATACACTTCTGTTGTCAGCAGAGTTTGGGAAGTAGAAGATGTGATTGTGGAACTCTTTCCTGATTATAGGAACCAGTCTATATTCCTGAGAATAATATAAATAACCCCTGAAAACTGCATGCAGGTAATTTAGGACCTGGGATGGAGAGAGTCTGATTTTGTACTTGGGTAGGGGTAACATGACATAATTACCAATTTATATAGTATCGTGTATTTGTAAATAAGTTGCTTATGCACTTTTTTTATGTGATTGATTTTTTTGTATAGTGGTATCTTTTCATTTCTTTTTCTTCTGGAGTCTTTTGTTAGACCAGAATGTTCTACGAAGGATAGCAATGATGTTTTCCATCTTTTTTGCAGCTCTCTGTGGCAAGTAGTGTAAGTAGTTGATATTTTTGTTTGTTCTCATAAGTCTGTATCATTGAAGATTGGTTTTTAAAAAGATTGTGCACTCACCAAGTAGAACACAATATAATTGTAATTTTTTTGCCCTTTAAAAGGAAACGCTGGTGGATTAAGATTGGATAGCTTCTGTATTGTATGATAGTATCTTAGTTTTTATGTACACCATTGGATGTTTGTTGTGTCCGTAGTATAGTAACAGTGGTAAGACATTGTTAGAAACTCTATTTACTTGCACATTATCATGCCAGGGTACCTGAAAAGGAAGGTAACTATTAGAAGATAGTTTTTCGGTTTTAGTAAGGTGTTAGAGAAAATGTTAGGAGCTTGGAGGAAAAGCAACTTTACTCATATAATTAGGGCCCAAATTTTCTCTTCCCCTCTCAGATAGGGTGCAGTGACCCTGTGAAGGTGATTGTTAGGCAAACACATACTGCAGTGGGACGGACCTTACAACTGCCTGTGTGGCTAAAACAGACTAAGAGATACACAAAACGGGGATAGGAAAGACGGTAGCAACTTGAGGAGCAGTGCTGTGGGAGTGGGGGTGCTAACAAGCAGTTCCGAGAATCACTGTCCCTGTAGCAAAGTGTTTTTCAGGAGAGATGAAATGCATTTTTTCAAGAAGTGGTTACAAAGAGATAACTTGTATCTGATGTCGGGGGGGGGGGGGGGGGATAGGGATAAAAATGGGAACTCTGCAAGGTGTTTACCTGACCAAAGCAGAAGGTACAGGCTGTATGGCAGGTAAGTAATATTATCTGAAGGTAATAGTAAGAGCTGAGTTATTAAATACCTTAATATGTGTGAGAGTTTATTATGGTGAGGCTCCAGCACGGTTATTTTTCCCTACCACGGAGAACCAAAGCAAGACATGGACTTACATTACAGTAAGAACAAATGTTGATAGACTTGAAGAGCTTCCTGATTATAGGGCTGATTAGACTATCGTCACTTCTTTATTCAAAAAAATTCTGCAGATGGCTTTTTCTTTTTTTTGCCACATGAAGGTGAAAATACTTGGCCTAATTTTCCAACTAATTATAATCTTTCTAACCTAGCTTTTCCCACCACTCATCAGCATTTATTGTCCCAAACAAACAGACTTTGTCTGTGTGTCAGAACCACATCAAACTTATTCCTGTCTCTGTACCTTGAGTCTGGGACGCCCTCTTCTTCCCAGGTGTCTGGGTTCACTTAGGACCCCACTCGTTCCATGTGCCCTATACTAGTCCAGTCGTCTTCAATCTCTCCTTAAACCACCATAGCATTTACAGATGGTACGGTATAATTTTTCCTAATTCTGTACTGACTCGTATAAATTATTCTTTTTCTATTTGCATGACTTTTAGGCCCTCTTCTACTTTGAAATTTCCCTGAGGACAGAGTCCTCATTTTCTGATCTTCATATCTGACTGCCTTTTCAGGTACCCAATAAATAGGAGTTGTTTTACCACTAATTTTGAGTAACTAAGGTTCCTTAGTAGGGTGCTCAGTAAAGAGGCTCCTACCAAATGAGGGATAATTTGGTTGTCTGAATTTCCAGTTTTGGAGATCTTCAAATAAAATTAATGAGCCAAAATGATGAGTTTTTAAAGTCACTTCAGTTGAGTCTGATTAGTAATTAGAAGATTAGGATGGTGAACATATTTGTTTTCTGGGTTTGTTTTTTTTTAAGATTTTAGTTTTTCAAGCAATCTCTACATCCAACATGGGGCTCAAACCCACAACCCCAAGATCAAGAGTCAGGTGTTCTACCAACTGAGCCAGCCGGGCACCCCAATGGTGAACATATTTGAAAGCCATGTCAAGCATCTAGACTGGTATTTTAGAAAATATGGAGATCATTTATATGAAATTTATTCATTATATGGAATAATTCACTTAAGAGGATAACTTAAAAGACTTAAAAATTAAATACACTTTAAAAGATAATTTAAAAAGATGGCATAGATAACTAAAATGCATTTACTTTCTGTTTGTGGACAATACTGGTATGACATTACTTTCCTTGAAGGTAGGCGGGTTTTTTTTTTTTTTTTTTTTAGAGAATCAATACTCCCAAGATTATGAATAATATTGTGAGTTTGTAATGTTTAATAATAGTTAACATTTACTTAGCTGCATTAAGCACTTTAGTATATTAACTCGTTCAGTGCTAATTGCAGCCTGTTAGGTAGATGCTATTATTATATTCATTTTACAGATGTGGAAACTGACGTGGAGAGTAGTTAAATAACTTGCCCACAATTACACAATAAGTAGGATGCAGAACTGAACCCACGTTTCAGCACCCTTAATTGCTGTACAGGGCAATAACGTGCATTCAGAATGTTTCAAGGTACCTTTATTGTGTTTGATTCTCCTGAGAATTCTCTTGAGAGAATTTGTTGAGCTGGCAGAGCATGCACTAACGTTTTAATTTTGTGGACGAGAAAACTAAGCCTCTTCAGAGTAGTTATTCTGTGCTTTGTCCAGGAACTTTTAGTGGGCTAATCTGTCACTCTTTATGGGAGTTCAGTTTTGATTATCCAGGGAAATGGAGCAGAAAGAAATGTTATATAAAACAAATCAGAAATCATAAAACCTCAGTCTTGGGGCGCCTGGGTGGCACAGCCATTAAGCGTCTGCCTTCGGCTCAGGGCGTGATCCCGGCGTTATGGGATCGAGCCCCACATCAGGCTCCTCCGCTATGAGCCTGCTTCTTCCTCTCCCACTCCCCCTGCTTGTGTTCCTTCTCTCGCTGGCTGTCTCTATCTCTGTCGAGTAAATAAATAAAATCTTTAAAAAAAACCAAAAAACAAAAAAACCCCTCAGTCTTACTGTTCAACACTTGACTTCACATACTGCTTCCCAAGCCTGCTGAGAACTGCTTCTGTTCTGTTGGAGATGCTGGAGAGCACTGTCAGCTTACATATGTGAAAGGAGACAAAGCTCATTTTTAGAAATTCAAGCAAAGGGCACAAAATTAATTACAAGTTAGAGGAGTCTTTCTCCAGTTAATCCAGAGTCAACTTTTGCATTTTCGCCTCTTTGCATTGGTACTTTAGCTTTTGCCAGACATCTGTAATTGCCTCATACATCTTTGTAATGCTTATATACACATATAAGCTTTTTATTCAAAACATTTTTTATGTATGTTATTTATATATAAACACATATAATATTCAGATCAGCAGACTGAAAATATCAGTAATTTCTGAATGGTGATATTTTAATAAAGAATTCTGAATGAAAAGCACTTATAAATCCAGAATGTTTAGGGGTGCCTGGCTGGCTCAGTCGGAAGAGCATGGGACTCTTGATCTTGGGGTCATGGGCTCAAGCCCCATGTTGGCTGTAGAGATTACTAAAAATAATAATAATAATAAACTCTCAAAAAATTGTTATAAAAAATAAATCAGAGATTTTTTAATTATTCATTAAAAGAAATATATTGTTCCCACTCCCAGCTTTCAGGTAGGAGGAACCCTTGTTTATTTCATATATTACAAACTTTAAGTATTTACATTGTTAATGTTCATATTAGGTAAAACAAAATTAAGGTCTTTAATTGATATTGATGAATTACTGGTTTTTTTAGGTGTGGTATTGGTAGTTTGATTATATTAAGAAAAATAATCTTTGTCTCTTAGAGATACATAGTAGAGTACTTATGGATGAAATTATGTGTGGAATTTTCTTCAAGAATAATATGAGAGGGGCACCTGGGTGGCTCAGTCAGTTAAGCATCCAGCTCTTGATTTCGACTCAGGCCATGATCTCAGGGTTGTGAGATCGAGCCCGTGCTCAGCACAGGAGACTGTTTAAGAGTCCCTCCCTTGGGACGCCTGGGTGGCTCAGTCAGTTAAGCATCAGGTCAGGATCCCAGGGTTCTGGGGTTGAGTCCTACATTGGGCTCCCTGCACTTCTCCCTCTGCCTATCACTCTCTTTGCTTGTGCTCTCTGTCTATCTCTCTCTCTGACAAATAAATAAAAATAAATAAAATCCTAAAAAAAAGGTCTCTCCCTCTGCCCCTCCCCCCTGCTCTCTCTTCTCTCTCTAAAAGAAAATAATAATGATAGTAATATGAGAAAGAGAAATCATTGAGGTTAAAGAAGAAACAAAATTTTCCATTGATTGATAACTTTTGGGTGATGGGGATTCAACATACGATTCTGTCTAAAGTTGTTAATGAACAGTTAAAAAAAAATGTATCATTTGACCTTCATAAAGAAAAATAAATCAGAGAGAAGAGGAAAGCTTTTATTTTTTAGTACCCTAAAGGGTTAGTGATATAATTAACAGCAGCTTTGTGATGCTCCTTTTATAATAATTGCTTTTTTAATCTCTCAGATATATTTGTTACCACAGCATAAGAAGTTTAATGTTGGCGGGGAGATACTACTAAAGGAGAGATTGGAGAAATAATATATACCTCACAGATTATTCTATTCTATTTTATTTACTTTATTTTATTTTAAGATTTTATTTATTTGTCAGAGAGAACACAAGCAGGGGGAGCGGCAGACAGAGGGAGAAGCAGGCTCCCCGCTGAGCAAGGAGCCTAAAGCAGGACTTGATCCCAGGACCTGGGATCATGACCTGAGCCGAAGGCAGATGCTTAACCAACTGAGCCACCCAGGCACCCCAGATTATTCTATTTTAATAATCTGTTTAAATCAATTCAAAACCACTACAAATAATAGGTGTGTAAAGTGAGACGATAATATGTCCATGCACTGTATTTCAAGGGTAACCTTTAGTATAAGCAGTTTGAAAAGTGAATTAACAACTTCGTTAGGAATATGTATTGACCTTGTTTCTCTGTCTGGTTTTTGTTCAGAAATTTTATCTTTTGTTCAGAGGACAAAATCAGAAACCAAGTCTTAACACTTCTTTCTCTGTGGTTACCTGTCATTGTATTTGGTGGCAGTAAATATTTATTGAGTATCAGTTTGTGAAAAGGGTACAGGAAGGAATAACCAGGGGCGCCTCGGTGGCTCAGTCGTTAAGCGTCTGCCTTCAGCTCAGGGCGTAATCCCGGCGTTCTGGGATCGAGCCCCACATCAGGCTCCTCTGCTGGGAGCCTGCTTCTTCTTCTCCCACTCCCCCTGCTTGTGTTCCCTCTCTTGCTGGCCGTCTCTCTCTCTGTCAAATAAATAAAATCTTTAAAAAAAGGGGGGGGCAGGAATAACCAAGTTAGTAAATCCATATCTCAGTCTGGTTTCCTTTCCCACCTCTTCTGCCAATTTGCTCTGAGGTCAGTTACAATTCGAGTAGTCTTTAGAATGAAGATCATGTATGTTGGTATGGCACTAAAATATTTTTGGGTAAAGAAATACTGTTACAAATTGTGTATCTTTTATAAAGGTAGTTACTGCAGGATTAGATTTTGGCATTAATGATAATGCCACAAATAGAATTTGTGATGTGTTTGCCATACATAATGTATTCTGGACCATATTATTATCATTGGCCATGTCACATGTGGCTATTTAAGTTTAAATTTTAATTAATTGAAAGCAATTAAAATTAAAAATTCAGTTCCTTAGTTGCACTAGCCATATTACAAATGCTTAAGAGCCACATATGGGTCGGAGCTATTATATGAGATGATACAGGTTATAGAACATTCCCACCATCACCGAAGGTATATTGGACCAGCCCTGCCTAAGGACCTGCACGATTGTTCAGAGTCCAAGAGGATGGTATGAGCGGCCTCGGGTTCTCCTATCACTGTAAAATACAGCATTCAGTGGGAGTTCAGTGAGCATGCTGTTTGTTAGCCCAAGTAACTCTACTGTCTTGCTCTTTTAAAGAAATGGAATAGAGTATCCTCGGATTGTTCTCTTACTTATTTTTTATTTTTATTTTTCTCCTCAGATTGTTATTTTAATTATTATGTTAACATCTTTACTTTTTTGTAGTAATTTCCTATTCGGATCTCTCCTAAAAATAAGCATGTGGCTTAGTATGAGAGGTAAAAAGAGATTTGATCTCTTTTAATACGTACACTTAAGCATAGGTGTTCTTTCTTGCTTTCCTCACCTGGCACAGGTAGAAGAATCCGCAATGATGGGAGTAAGTGGCTACGTGGAGTATCTCCGAGAGCAAGAAGTATCTGAGCGGTGGTTCCGGTACAACCCCCGTCTCACCTGCATCTACTGCGCCAAGTCTTTCAACCAGAAGGGGAGCCTGGACCGCCACATGCGCCTGCACATGGGGATCACGCCGTTTGTCTGCCGCATGTGTGGCAAGAAGTACACCCGGAAAGATCAGCTGGAGTATCACATCCGCAAGCACACAGGCAACAAACCCTTCCACTGTCACGTTTGTGGCAAAAGTTTCCCCTTCCAGGCCATCTTGAATCAGCACTTTCGCAAAAACCACCCTGGCTGTATACCCCTGGAGGGGCCGCACAGCATCTCCCCCGAAACAACTGTCACATCTCGAGGACAAGCTGAGGAAGAGTCACCTTCCCAGGAAGAGACAGTTGCTCCAGGGGAAACTGCCCAGGGCTCTGTGTCCACCACTGGGCCAGATTGAAACATCGAGGGGGAGGGGGCAGACCCTCTTCCCCTTTGGGCCGTCAGCCGCCAGCATCAGGGCCGTGGGCTGGTACTTAGATTTACAAAATGCCGCATCACTAGATTGGAAGATGCCCCCAAGATGTTGCCAAACTAGAGGATCAGCAACACGCACAGAAGCACGAGAGGCTCTTCCCCTCCTCCTTCCCGCCTCATACTTTGGAAAATAATCAAGCAAATCAACTTTCTAATTCAGGGATCAACAGCCTTGGTTTGTTAACTTTATAAGAAAAAAATTTTTTAACAAAACAATGATAAATGGTCATTTATCTCCCAGTCATGTTTGAACACTGTACTTTGGTCCATATCATCCTGGTGGCTGTAATTGCCCGGATCTAAAAAAACAGCAGGAGCCTTGGTCATCTGAACCAGCCAGCCACAAGAGAGAAGGAAGTCATGATGGTGACAGGGAGGAGGCATTTCTCTCCTCTTCCTTCCCTGCCAGAACATGCAGTTTCACATTTGAAGAAGAAAAAAAAAGTATCCTGGTGGTTCTTACTGTTTTGAAAGGTTAGACCTTATCTTTGCTCTGATTAGGCATCTGATACTTTGCCTGATTGTTTCATGTGAGCCGCCATCTTGGAGCGCTGTTCTAGTGGGCAGCATCCCCTGAAGCACTTTAGGCAACTAGAAGTGAGATGAGCAGCAGAGTGTTCGCAGTGGGCTCTGCTACATTAGGGGGCTTGAGTATCCTATTGAGGAAGACGGGAGCAGGGATGGAAGTGGGATTTTTGTGCAAATGTCAGATGGCACAGAGTACTGCAACTTCCTGGTCGGTATTTGTACACCACAGTGCTTAAATATCTTTGGGTGTTAGGAAATGGCTCTAGTCCAGATGAATTAATGTGTTAGGCTGAGTACCAAAGTTTCATCCAGTCTCTCTGGCTCCTCCTTTCACATAACAGCAATATTATACATCAAAAATGTCACTTTCCAGTGAAATGAGCCTGGACTGTATTTTTAAATCTACAGGTCTCCATATTTGATAACTTTTATATGAAGTTTTAAACACATTTTTTCTGCAATATTGTGGTTGAAGAAATTCAACACTATGGTTCTTATTGCAACCACAATTCCATTTCCTTCTACATATGTAATAGTTTATATTTTCAAGCCAATAGAAGAACCTCACTAAATCCATGTCTCGTGTCTGCAAACCTAGTAATTCATGAACCCACCATCAGCAAATTGCTGGTGACTCCAAGAGCTTTGCTTTTTAATAATACACTACAGGGCATTCACCAGAAAACATCACGCACAATCACGTTGCAATAAATTGATCAAGGGATCAGTTTTGATCAGGTTTGGTTACTTAATCATTCCTAAGATTTTTAAAACTTCAAGGGACCTTCTTGGTAATTCTGGGGATTTCCGAGATTCTTAATCCAGCACTGAGAGAAAAAATTTACCAAACATGTAGAGTTTTAGATGCCCTGTCTCGCATTCGGGAATAAAGGAGGATTAGTAAGGGGTGCGGGCAAGGCTATGCTTACAGTGCAAACAGAAATGAGAAAAATCCATACCTTCTCCTGATTGATCATTAATGTTTTAAGAGTATTTAAATATGCAGTGGTTTAAGCAGTTATTTTGGTGCAGAGGCATAGATGATTGTAAAAGAGATCTGGGGCGGGGCTGGTCATGTCTGCCCTGGTGAGCCATTTGTGAGAATGTTAGTAGCATGCTCCCCTTCTGAGAATGCTTTGTGGTATGTGGAAAGGTGGGTAGAAAAGAATGGCATTTCTTTGATGATAGGAAGTTAGAGTGCAGAGAGTAACTCATAAGCAATCTGCAAATTGTACATACACATAAAGCCACTCCATGTCACTAGAGAGTGGTGGTTTTCTCTTCCGGAAGAACGTAGAAATGCGTCTTTTAATAGGAATGTAATGATGCTACTGTTTGGTAAGAGCCTACCCTTACATCATCTGTCCAAGCCATCTTTTGTCTGTTGTCTTTCAGAGACATAGACTAGGGCATTCTCCTCTTTAGTTGGGCAACAGCATGATAGGGCCATGTTAGGGACCAGCTATGCTCTGTGGCATAGAAGTGGACTTGAAATTAGACTAAAATCTTTAGGGAAACCTTTGAGCTGGTCATCAGCGCTGTCCGTGGACAGATTTTGCCATTACCGAATAGGCAGAAAGGTGAGAAGCACAGAATATGGTGCTGTCGACGGAGCTTTTAAGCCTACCAAAAAAACGTTAAGTCCATCCTACTTTTGAGAAGTAGTATGCTGGAAAGTTCTTTATGCTTTGTTAGTTTCTTAGATTTTCTGTGAGAAAATAGAGCTTTTTTAAACTATTACCAAATTGCGAAGGTGACGTGCAGTAATCTTCGTCAAGAGAAGCTTCGCAGCATTTGTCGTTACCCCAGCCAGGATTAGCAACAAACCTTTGACACGAAGTAGGGACTGTTCAGTAGATTTGGAAATGCTGGCAGTGTGTGGTGGGTTCCCTTCCCTTTTCATTCACTTGTCATAGGTTCTTGCTGTATTGATACTGTGAATAGAGTGCTACCCGGTCTTCTGGGACCACAGCAGCACAATCACGTTTGCTGGTTCTCGCCTCTTAATTGGCCTAGCCCAGAGCCGTGAAATTCATGAACATTCAAGCCAGGCTAGCTTTTAAACAAATTAAAGTTTCTGAAAGCAATTTCCATGTTAGCCAGAAAAGATATTATTATTCTAAATAACTATCCAAGATTCTTATCCAGGTTCACTGTGATATTGTCCTAGTTCTTAGCTAACATCACTGTAGGGTCATAGGAGTTAGTAGTGTTCTATCGACATTAATGAATAGCTGTATTGGTGTGTGCACAGAGGATACCTCTCTTAAGGATGTACTAAATGGACTTTAGCTAATGCCGAAAACTCATTACCAAATCTTAACTTGCACATGTCACCTTGTGAAGGGAACTGCATTAGCAGTGAGAGCTAAATCATCATTAAGTACTTTAATGCCATGAAATAGCAAACACTGGGACTGTTTTCATTCGTTGAGTGGCACTTAATAGCAAAGGAGCTATCGAATATTCTCAGCAAAAGAGAGATGTCAGTATATTAATCTGTTTTCATTCTAAGAGGTACCTTTTATTCTCTCTGAACTCTGATGCCAGTATATAAATATAGCATTGGCATGAACAGGAACACTGTACTTAGGCAGAAAGGCTCTTTCTAATGACTTGTTCTCTCTTTACTCAGAACCATATTTACCTCTGAACCGAGTTGAGTTTTATTTTATGTAATTTGCCAACTACCCCCAAGCCATCATTGTACCAGACGGTTAAATCTAATCCTGAATAAGTTAAAATAAGTTTGTTCCTAAAAGATAAGGATTGGAAAAGAAGGGAGATAGCAGTTGAGGAAAGTTTTCTTGTTATTTTGTTTTTTGGTATTTTTAAATGTTTCCAGTTCCCTCTATATCAGTGAAACAGTTTCCAAAGATGTTGTGAGGATAGAAATAAACCATTCTCCTCCCACCTTCATAGCTGAAATCTGGCCTTGGTTGGAAGGGGTCGGAAGGAAGAGTGAAATAGTGAACTTCATCCTTAGCTGAGTAGTCTCTGGTCAAGAAATAACTTTAAAAAAATTTTAGCTGTTACTTGACACTAACTTCATTTCTTCTAACTAGTAAAAATTATATTTTGTTTGACTGGAAGATCTAATTTAAAGAAATAAAAACAACAGGTAATGGAAAGGAAATTAAATCGAACAAAGACAGCAGTCTTCTTAATCCTGGTGAAAGGCATTTAATCAGGAAGGGGCTGGAATCCTGGAAGTTTTTCTCTCTTCAGATCCAACAGACAGGTGGTTTGTTGTTTGGTTTTTTGGGGTTTTTTTTGTTTTTGTTTTTTTTCTCTTCCTCCACCACTCTTCTTCTAATCTACTTACTGGTTTAAGGCATAACAGAGAGGTCTTTATTGAACTCATCTTTGAAAACGGGGCTCTTTACCTTTGCCGTTTGGGCAAGGGTGCACAATATTGAAGTATTTTAGTTGCTGAGACTTAGAAAAGGGACACCAAGCTATTAAGTCAGGTAAACCCCTGGGTTTGAGAGGTTGCCCCTTAGCAAAGAATATTCCTAGACTTCCTGAATTAGATCAGGGTTCAGCCGACTGCGGCCCGCAGGGCCCAATCCTGAGGCCATCTGTTTGTCTAAAGAAAGTGATGGTAGAATGGGGCCACACCTGTTCTTCAGGTATTGTTCCTACTGTGATGGCGAGGTCGAGTGCTTGGGACTCAGACCACATGACCAGCAAAGCCCAAACATGTACTGTTTGTCGCTTGACAGAAAAGTTTGCTAACTCCAGAATTAGGTTTGAAAGAATGACCCCCAAATTTGTCACTTCTGCCCTTTTGTCTTTTTAATAGTTTGGTTGAGGTTTTAAATTCATGTTGCCATGTATGCATCAGTTTTTTGAAAGAGCTTGCCATCTTTTTCTAGATCTTTTTCTCGTAACCCTCTTTGTGTTCCTTCTTAATGATTCCCATTGCTTTAAAAGCATTTAGAATAGCCTTATGATCTGTCCTTGCTTTAAAGGTGCAGGCAGATTAAAGTTTAGGATGGTAGTTACAGATGTAACAAAGTAATTTAAAAAATAATTCCCATGCATAATAACGTAGGATTAAATGAGTACCATGTTTACATAAAATACTGTAAAAAAGAAATTAATGTTTTTATAAGTTTTGCCATTCCTCTGAGATCACTTGAACTGATTTGCATAATGATGGCAAGAATGAATTTTCTCCCATTAGTATTAAAACTTAACTTCTGTTATGAATAAGTGGTTTGATTCTTACCCAAAATACTGTCTTTCTAGATTGGAAACCTCTACCGTTTCCCTGTACTACAAATCTTCATTTTCATTTCTTCAAACTCACTCTGTTCCATGTGGAGTAGTAGAAAGCCAAATCTTCTTCCCTTCATTTCTTTTTCCAGTGAATGTTTTAAAACATAATGAAATCTCAGAGGATTTCAAATTCCTCTTAGACCCATCTTACAATTTCTGTTACTGTCATTTTTCTAAATATATACTGGGCCATTGTTTATTTGCTCTCTGTTCCTTCTTACTGCTCAAATAGATTTTTTTATGCAAGATGTGCAAAAAATGGAAAATGTTAGGATAATTATAAACAGAATTCCTTGTAAGAGGAGAGTATAATTGTTCCCCATATGGAAACCATGCATAGACTTCTGAGTTAAATTTATCAGGACGGAATGTTCTAGGCCATGCTGACACAATGCAGTGAATTAGATTCGTACTTTGTTGTCAGCTCAACCAACACATACCAAGTTCAGATGAGTGACCTAACCTCCAGTACAGCACCTCTCTACTAGACATTTTATTCTTAAAGTTCCCTTTTTCTAAGTTGATATCAGTAAGTTTTATATGATATGTCCTATGAGTAATAGATAATCCAGACCTGTAAAGTTCCAGAATATTTGCCTCGGTTTGAACTGCCTTGTCTTAGAAGCACTTAGAGTAATCCAGGGCTCTTGAGATTTTGGAGTGTTGCTTTTCTGATTAATTTGGGATTCTGATTAATCTGGGATATAGAACTTGTGAAAGCAATTGAATTTAAAGAGCCTGAAGAACCATCTGCCTCCAGGTCCACGTGAGGTCTAGGGAGTAGTTGTCATTTCTACGTGAATGCATTGAAAACAGTGTTGTTCGCTCAGCGTTGTGATTTCTTTGATAATTACCAGTCTTATGTTTTGCCTTCTTTGCTTTCTAGAGTCTGTTTCTCTGTTTTCAGTCTTCTTATTTTAGGTAGTGCTTTTCCCAGGACCGGTCTTTTCACTTTGCAGTAAGTAGGTTTTCTTGCTCAGGACAAGCCAGAGTTGGATATTATGAGTCCTTTCAAACACCTGACTTAGTTACATTCCAAAGGATGTAATTACTGACAGCAGCAGTGGTATCAAAACCTGGAAGATATGTTTTCTCGTATAGGCAGACTACCTTCTCCCTCAACTGCGAGGAACAGCAGTGACTTAAAAGGCAATTATTACTTGGAATGTACAGTGTCTTCACAGAGTCCATACGTGAATAAATTTCTTCTCTCACATCTTCCCCACTATCTCTATAACAAAGACTTCCCATCTTGATACAGTTAAGGGCTGGCTCACTCATTTAAACGACAGAGCTAAGTTACAAAGGCAGAGCAGTTCAAGAAAAAGAAAACTCTTCTAATGCTTCTTTCATGTCTACTTAGTCCTGTTGAGGAGGCTAGAATTCACCATCCAGTTAAGGGAGAAATATGGGCAGCATCTTACATGGACAACAGCACAGTTTAATATACTGTGAATCTTAGAACCTGAATTAATCGGTAAGGCCAAAAGTCAGAGTTTCTTGTGGGAAAATGTTTCCTATTCTGTGAAATCACTTATCTTAAGTGATAAGTAGCATACAGGAAAATCTGTTCCATAAAGTAAATATTAAGTATTTTTTGGTACCAGGTCGTGTGCTTGGAATTTATATAACAAAATTGATTGTAGACCTAGTGTAGATGTGGCTTCCTGTACTTGAGAGTCCTGAGTCCACTTGGTTGGAGTCTGGATGTATGCTTTTTAAACGCCTGCACTTTTCACCACAGAGATCAAAGAGAAGGGGACAGAATTGACTGTACGAAGTGCTTTAGTGGTGTAATCACAGTTAGTCCTCAGAATAATCCTGTGAGGTAATAAGGGTAGAACTAAAGATAGTTGAATTGTTTTGACTGCTTACTGCGTGCCAGGCACAGAGCCATGTGTTTCGCATTGGTTAACTCGCCTAGTCCTTACGGCAGGCCCATTAGGGTAGACACTGTTATGCTTGTCACTTTAGAGAGGGAGAAACTGAGGCACAGAGAGGTTGACCCAGGCAGTCTGACACTAGAGTTGACACTCTACCAGACTGTGTTGCCTTTAAGAGGTGTAATTATGCCACATTTTATAGATGAAGAAACTGAGGAGCCCAGAGTTACACAATGAAGACATTGCAGACCCAGTATTTTCCAATCTGCTTCCAAAGCCCAGACTCTCTCCACTACATCATATTGACTCTGTTTACTTATAAAGAGTTGGGGTGAACTAGAATAAACAATAGCCAGTAACAGTACTGCTTTCAGTGAATTTTTAACTCAAGAAAGCATGATTGGAAGATTTCTTCAAAAGATAATGTCTCTGAGGAGATGTTGAATGGTGAATATTTTCTGGAGGTATTGCCCATTGTTTCAGGAGTCGCCCATTTGATAGGTCTGATTGTGAATCAGTTCAAGTTACCACCAAGGCAAAAACCCAAAGATAGCATTCCCATATATCCAGTTTTGTAACAAACTGCCCTAAACCACAGTGACCTAAAACAACAATTTTCTATATCTTGCGAGGTTGTGAATCAGAAATTCAGGAAAGGCTCATCTAGGCAATTCTCTTGTCCCTGTGGTGATGACTGAGGCCACCTGGTAGTATTCAGCAGGTGGTGGGACTGGTCTGCGGTGTCCACACTGATCTCACATGCCTGACACCTTGAGGGAGGGCTAGAAGATGGGGCTCAGCAGGCCTCCTCTTGCCCTCTGGAGTCTCAGGGTCTTTCCATGTGGTGTCTCCATTGGGGCAGTCAGACTTACTGAATGGCAGCTCAGGCCTCTAAGAGGCTGGGCAGAAGGTGCCAGGCCTTCTAAGGCCAGGCTTAGAGCTATCATAGAGTCACCACTGGACACCGTTGGTCAGAGGAGGCACTGGTCAGCCCAGATTCAAGGAGAGAGGAAATACCTTACCACTTGATGGCATGTGCGTCAAGGATTTGGGACCACTTTCATCTGTTGTAGGTAGCATTAGGTTATTGATTTTTCCAGTGTTCGTTCATTTGGGTTAGTTGTTTGTGCCATAGAAACCACTTATCATGTCTACCATGGGTCAGTCACGGAGCTAGAAGGAGAATGAGACAAATACCCGGAACAGGTTTCATTAGCTACCCACCCCCTGAGTTTCATTTATCTTAGAGCAAAATTTCCATTTCATTTTTCTTTTGTTCCAAGTTCCAAGTTGTGAGCATTTGGTTGTTTTTGTTTTTTTCTGTGAAGCTACAGTAACCGTACATACTGAGCCAGAAGTACTCCAGAGGGAGTAAAAAGCTTGCTGTTACAGAAGCTTATTTGTTAGAGATGTCAGCTGTATTTAAGTTTACAAATAGGCAAAAACTCCTGTGGTATGGAAAATTCATACGGCTACTAAATCTCTTTCAACGGGAGTTTCTATTGAGTGGCTGCATGGATCATATTGTTGAGGTAAATGAAAGCTTTGCCTGCACTACCCTAGTCCCACCTTTCCTGCCAGCACACCACCCCAGGTTTTGTTCTGTGCTAGAAGATGAACAAGTTCATCCCATTTTTATCACCTTTCATATGGGAAAATTCATTGCTCAATTTAATATGTTGTTAATCCTTTAAAATTAGCAGTTGCTGTCAACCTGTCATCTAAACTAACAGATCATCGAACTGTTAGGATTTTTGTCAGATTTAGGGTGCTTTATTTAAACTCCTGCTGGCTTATACTAGTTAGACTCTTGCTGTGACAGAAGAAATATGGGCAGAGAATAAATTCTGCTCTAGAAATGATCATCCCAAGGCAATATGCTTTGTAAGAGAAGAAAGATTTGGGATTCTCTCTTCATTCCATGGGCAGTGGGTACCTGGAGAATTAGCTGTGGGGGCTTCTTGCTGGTCATCCGCAGGTATCAGAGAGTGAAGAGGTCTGTGTTCCTTAGGTCAGGCCTCAGGAATTGCAGATACAGGAAAGGGTACTCGGGGCTGAAGGCTTAATCTAGGGCTCTACAAAATGCTGGGAAGGGGAGAAGACTTTGGCATTTGTAGTTGGACAGCCAGGAATAAAATGAGGCATTTAGGCATCAAGATTAGATTTTATCATATAAGGATTGGGGCAAATTTCAATGAATATGAACAAACGCGCCTTAACATTTTCTTTTTGATCCACATTTCCACTCTGATGTACCTCAAAGTCTGCTTTTTGTGACAGAAGCTTTGAAACTATATTCCCAGGGAAAGAAAAATCTTATGGTGATCTATGGCGAAGTCTCTCGTTCTGTATGGGATAGTTCTTTGGGCCCTTCTCTAGATCCTCTGTGACGCTCATGTTTGAAATCCTCTGCTGGTGGCATGAGGAGGAAGTGCTGTGGTCTTAATTTGCAGAAGAGAACAGAGTCAGAAGAAAGGGAACCTGTAGGCTGAGAAGGTACCGAGTCTTTCCAGCGTCTCAGGCCGGTCACAGCGCCCTGCAGGAGTAGAGATTCCTTAGGGCTCAGATTTCTGCTCGTAGCTCCATCTTAAAGCAGATGTTCGTGACCTATTTGAAGATGATCTACTGAGTTTCCTATAAAGTAATAGAGGCCTCACGGTAGTGGTTCTCTGAGAACCACAGCAGAAACAGAGTTACAACACCGGGAGCAAAGCTTAAAATGTGCGTCCTCTGGAAGCCGAGACGCTCAAGCAGGGGCCACTGAGAGTGTGGCTGAATTCTACGTCTAGAACAGCTATCAGTCAGATAGCAGAGATATTTAGGATTTATATGGTATTTCTAATATTTTTACAAAAAATGATTTTAAATCATGTAACTTGAAGTTTTAAAAAAAATGAGCCTGTTTTCTTTTTGGAAAACTGGCCCAATAAAAATAACACTAGTATAACTCAATTGTATATGCATGTGCATTGAACACAGAGTGGTGTACTAAACATAGTTCATGCAAATAACTTTTGTGGGAAGTTTGGCTATTTTCATAATACCTTTTTTCATAAATGTATGTTTATAAATATATTTACTCATCCGCTATGACCTTGGTAGCATTAGAAGTATTCGTTAGCTGTATCCTTGATTCTAAACAATCAAATTCTTGACATAGTAGGCTATGAGAGCTTTTTGTTGCTTTGTATTTTGGCTAAGAAAATTATTTCTTGCACTTTCTATTTATAAAGATGTTATAACACATTGCACCCACTTAGTGTAGCTGTTGTTTAGAGACAAAAAGATGTAGGTGTTAAAGTGAAATGTGTGTTTAAAAAATCCTGGCATAAGGGGGGACCTCAAAATAACAAAGTTGGCTTGCATCTACCTGAGAAGAGCTGGGGTTTCATATCAAATTGAGAGTGAAAGGAGCTGTTGGGGTAGGCGTGCTGTTGCTGCAAGTTGCAATTTTATTGTGAGTTGCCAGCTCTGTGTGTGTGTGTGTGTGTGTGCGCGCGCGAGTGAGTGAAAGGTGTCTGATGAAGGCAGATAAATCAATGTAGAATAGTCTACCTCCCACTGAAGACTGAGCATCTTCCAAGATTGCCCTGTAGCCCTCCGGGCAGGAAGCGGCGTTCCTCAGCCACTGTCCGCCTCGTCCTCTTGTACTCGCTTCAGCTCCTCTACCTCTGAGCACTTGGCTGAAGAAAGAGTGTGTTTTCGTAGCAGGTGAAGGAAAGCCAGACACACAGTCTAGAGGTTGCAGTGTCCCAGTTCTCCTGGTCACGTACAGATGTTGCTCCTTAGCTCCGGTGTCCAAATCAAACGGTGTCAGAATGCTTCGGGTTACTGCTTTTATCTGCCGGCTTCTGTTTGGCAAGAGTAGCCAGTGCATGTTTTTTTTTTTAAGTTTTTTTTAAAAGTTTTTTTGAAGATGCACCAAACTCCTTTTAATGATGTGAAAATTCTGTTTGACTCCTGAGCTGTTTTTTTGTTAATTGCCATTTGTAGTCCATGACTGGGGGGCCAGATGCTTAACCGTATTTTCCCGATGCTGAGCCTTCTGCCAGTATCTTGACACAGAGGGATGCGTGACAGGGGATTTGGGATGACTTGTTTTGCTTTTAGTCAGTCCAAAGAGATATTCCTGTTTTTAATGCCTGTGCTGTTACAGTAGTCAACATGGCCTTGCTTGAGTGTTGTGTCAGAAAATTGAGTTTCAGTAATAAACTGCCACGAGGCACACCACCTAATCTTTAAATCTGGTTGTGACACTCAGCTGACTTACTGTTTGGGGCGCTGGTACACTGAGCCATGTCCAGTTACCTACATTTTGAACACACGTTCTAGGTTAGGAAGGACTCTTGGCCCTGCCACAGATCTCCTGTGGCCCCTTCCACCTGTTCATTCTCAGGCACTGGCTGGTTTTAACATCTAAACAGGAATTCTCAGGTTAGGAGTGAGAATGAGAGAATGATCTATTTTCACATGTTTAGAGGTTGGCCTCTGTGTTTAGGTACTAGCTGGTTAAATATTTGCTTCCCTCGTGACTGGGAAGGGCAAGCGATGATTCATGTGAAATTCCAAATAATGAGACAGGCATTACTCTTAGGTGAGCCCTGATATATTCACCTCTGCCTGAATACAGCATGAGTCCTGGAGGGAGATGAGGCGGGAGATCATGTGAGTCTACTCACCACAGCTCCTGTTTCTCTTCCTTTCTTTTCTCTCTCTCTCTCTCTCTCTCTCTCTCTCTCTCTCTGTGTGTGTGTGTGTGTGTGTGTGTTTCTTAAAGCACAGGGACAGGACCCCTGGGCACCAGGAAAGAGCTGCCCAGCTATTGTTATTCTAACTGTAGAATAATTGTCAGCCTATAAGCCATGCTAATATCCTAGACTCAGGAATTAACTCCTGCTTAGGAAACTTCTTCCCTCTGGCTTATCTTTTTGTGCCAAGTCTGTTCTAGGCCTGTCCCCAGCTGTTTTGCTATAACACATACTTAAGTGCAGACTTACCTAAATCCGAAATTTACTGTTGGCAGTGTGACCTGTTACAGCCAAAGTGATTTACTTAAAAACAAAGCAAAAAAGTGAGAAATGCCTAGGTCATGTCTTTGGGGCACATATTAAATCTATGAATCTGAGAGGAAGCATGGAGTCTTACCTTTCTTCCCTCTGGCTTGAGTGAACACTGCCCTGAATGCTTTTTATTACAGGATCAGTTGACCTAAGCCAGTAGTTTTCTATCTTGGCTGCATATTAGAATCACCTGGGGCATGTCAAAAATGACTGTTGCCAGGGGCCCCCACCAGACACGCATGTTGAACTGGTCTGCTGTGCAGCTTGGGCTTTAAAGGCTCCCCAGATGATTCTCGTGGGCAGCCAAGGTTGAGAGTCACTGGCCAGGTAATCTTGAGTGGTCTTCAGCAGGATAACCTCAATCTGGTTCTTTTTGTGTCCTAAGATACCTTCATTGATACCCCAGCATGGCTCTGAGTTTAAAGTGGGCCAAGGCCCAGGTGGTAAAATGGATCATCCATTTGTCATCAAAGCAATTCTGGAGAGAGATGTCGCCATCCATCCAGTTTCGTCTCTATACCAAATACAAGGTGTGAATAAGTAAGCAAAACAGATTTTCAAAGTCTGGTCTCTAGAATCCTCGTTTCTTTGCATATGTGATTTGAGTGGAGATTTCTCAATTCTCCTAGCTAAAATAGAGCGCTCGAACTTATTAAAAGGGCCAAGCCCAACCCACCTAGGATGATTTCTATTTATAAAATAAACAGGAAGCATTATTAAAGTTAATGGAAAAAGAGAAGGATCCTTCCTGGGGGTGATGGTGATACATTTCATTATTTGTCTCTTAGACTGTCTTCTAAGTGGGATTTCGATGTAAAGTGACTTTCACTTTTCCTTGGGTTTTTTGTTTGTTTTTGGGGTTTTTTTGTTTGTTTGTTTTTGTGAATGAAATGCACTAGCTAAGGCTTAAATATTTCTGAATTTTACATGAAATGTGAAATGAGTCATTTTATTATCTTTATTACAGGATGTCAGAGACCTAACCTAGTAATTCCTAAAGGAGGTTCCATATCTTTCTTTCTTCCCACCCAGGCAGTAAAAATGCCTGTCCGTGGCAACTTCACACATGGTCATGGGAAGGGGAGAACTGTATGGTACCTTAAAAGTGAGACACACCCCCCCCTCCACCCCATTCAAACTGACTAGCTACCAAGTGATTTCTCATCCATGATAGAAATTTTTGTTTAAGAGCAAGTTCAGATATAGCAGTCTCTTTTCTGAGAGAATTCTGGGTACCATAGAAATGTTCATTCATATATTCCCTACAATAATTGATACTTTACATTTCAAATACATGGTGTGTTCAAGAAGAAAAATCGATTAGAAGGAAAGATTGGCCAGTGCAGAGAACTGAAGTAACATCAGGCTATGAAATTTCATTAAAGTAACGCGGAGGCCTGGCTACTTACATCGCATGTAAATGCTGCAATGTCTTTTAGAGACAATGCCTCCAATGCCTTAGAAAATTTATGAAGGCTTCTTGATATGGGGTGGAATAGAAAAACAGTAGCCTTTGGGACTTGCACGCATCCAGAGAGTAGCGTGTTAGCGTTTCAGACTGAGGAGGATTGTGGAGTACTGTGAAGCATTGTTGAACTTTATGCAAATCACACTGCACTGGATTTTATGATTCCTGGGGGGAGTGGGGGAGTAGACGAGGAGAATAGGGAAGTAATGGTACAAAATATATAAACTTGTTCTATATTTTAAGCAAGGAATGAGACAAATCCCCTATCAGGAATTCTCTGTCAGGACTGTGAAGCTCAGTCAAGTTCTCTGCCCTACTGGATTGGTTTCCTGATTGCTCTTCAACCTCTAAGGAGTCCTTTCTGAACGTTTGATTACAGTTTCGCCACCCTCCCCGGCCCCCTACTCAGCAAAAGAAAAACATTCCCGAACTACAGAAATGTGTTCTGTCTCAGTCCATCACCTTTTTATCTGCTCTGGTCTGTGTTCACAGTTTTAGCCCGTTGCGTTATTTTGTGATCTAAGGGCAGAACTTGAAGAGATCTGCCCATTCAGGAAGGAACCGAAGGCCTCTCCTTTATGAAATCTTAAAACCAGAACTCTCCATCTTCGGCATGTCAGCATAAGTGAGTAAAGGGAGAAGTACATTTGGAAGCGCACTTAGATTTCCTGGCATCCTCCACTCACACTGCCCCCGAGAGGAGAAGAGAAGGCTGAGGGTTCAAAGATAGAAAAGTCAAGGTAGCTGAAATGTGGTTTCCTTCAGATGGACATGGTCTGAAAGAAATCTGTCCACCTGTTCTCTATGGTGCTTATATGGTGGGTGACAGCTGTCCCCCATCTACCTGTCCCTGGCACTGTGCCTTCCCACTGGTCACTGTGAAAAGCAGATCACACTGGACTCAGAGGCCAGAACCCAGGACCATTTTCCCCTTCTCATCTTGAGCCCATCACTTCTTCATACAGCTAATAATGTAGCATTTACTTCTCTTTGGAAAACTCTTGGGTTTGTCCCCCAAGAAATAAAGGATTTCAAGGAAAATAGTCAGAAAATAAGATTCTGGTGGTAGCTATCAAATAAAGAGATTATAGGACAATTTCTCTTCCCCTCAGCTGATGCCCCGTCTTCCTGCGTTTTTTAAAGGCTACCATGATATTTGTAAGCGACAAACTTAGGTAACATTTTTTCACAACTTGCTAATCAAAGATTCATATTAAAACAGACAATCAATTTCTAAAATGTTGTTATCCCTGAAAGGGAATGAGGTAGAATTTTAAACTATAAGAACCTACCAGTCTGTTTTTTCCCTTTGAAAAAACAAACATTTGAGGTTTGTGTCTTTCATCTGAAGCTATTACACCATTAATAGAGATGCCTCAGAAAAGTCAGTGAGCCAGGCGAGCGGTCCTCCACCCCCGAGGGTGCTGGCCTGGGTCCGTGCATCTTATTTCCTTAGAGAATATCTGTTTTTATTATGACCTTAATTATAAATACCTATATATAGGAATAGGATTTTCTCTCACCCCACCCTCTTTTAATCATTGTCACTTAAGTGTAAACCGCACCTCCCCTCACCCCCCTTTTACTGAACAAATGCACTTTAATTCCTAAGGAGAGTGGCTGTTCCTGGCCCTGAAGCCAGATTACTTCAGGAGGAGAGTTGAGGAGGGAGAACTCCTGCCAGACCCTGTGAAATGAACCAAATTCCTTAATGTCAACACACAAACCCCACCCATTTTTAAGCTGTCCCCAACACCCTGCCAAAGGGAAAACAGAAACAACCAAAATGAAGTTTAAAATGCCTACCCTGATTGTAGAAGTTTCCCTGGGGAAAATACCCAATATTAAGTTATTTTCTCAGCTACCAAACTGTCAGAAACTTCTAGATTGTTTTGTGGGAGGCTGAGATTTCTTTAAGCAAGAAGTCAAGTAAAAGAGGCTATAAGATATGATTCTGATTTGTGTCATTTCTAAATATTAGATTTGTTCTCTCCCTTAATTTGACAGGTGTTCTCAGTCTCTCCTCCTGTAGATTCTGTCCTTCCCCTGATGACAAGCCAATAGTACTTGGTGGGGTTGCATGTCTCCTAGAGCCCCAGAAACCCTGTCGTGTCGGGGGCGGGGGGAGGGCAGGAGGGCGGGCGAGACTGGGGTTGGGGGAGGGAGATTCAGAAAAAGAGTGAAGATATGGGTTTATATAAACATATTTAAAGCAGTTTAGCAAAAGCTTTCTCGTTGAACAGCTTTAAGAACAATGTGAATGAAATCTTAGCAACTTGGTTAGTAATTTGAAAAGTCTATTAATGTATACTTGAAATTCTGTTTGTATAAAAATACATTTTCCTCTTTATTTTAACACTGTGTAAAAGAACATTATGCATGTGAGTGGTTTGAGAATTAAATTGTTTAATACTCAGATTTGACTATCTGGTTTTTCTGTATATAGAAATTAATTCTTTTACAATTTTTGGATTTTTTTTTTTTTTTTTTTTTTTTTTTTTTTTTTTTTTTTTTTTTTAGTATGATGGGAATACTGACATTTCGGGCTCCCCCTGCCCTTTCGGGATGCTTACCAACCTACCATCTTTCAGGACTCAGCTGTAACGTATTCCTTCCATTACTTTCTTTTCCTTTTAAGATTTTATTTCTTTATTTTAAGAGAGAGCATGTGCGCAAGCGAGCATGGGGATGGGGGAAGTGGAGGGAGAGGGAGAAGTGGACTCTGCCAGGTGCAGAGCCCTACGTGGGCCTCGGGGCTCGGTCTCATGACCCTCACCTAAGCTGAAATCAAGAGTTGGAGGCTTACCCGACTGAGCCACCCAGGCTCCCCACTCCTTCACTTTCTTGACCCAGGTGTGCTCACTGGTAGAGAACAACTGGTCAAGCACTCGCTTGACCAAATGCCCACTAGCATCTCCATCCATATCTCCTGTCCTTGTCTTCATTTCATGGGGCAAAACCCATTCATAATTGGGAGTAGTTGTGTTTATTTTTACTTGTATCACAAACCAAAATAGGAAGAGGTGCAAAAAATAAGAAAACTTCAGTTATCACAAGGGTTGGCTACTCTGCCCATGAAGATAATAGTGTTCAGAGCAACTTCCCTTATAAGAACGAGGAAGGGCCTGTTGGCCTTGAAGGTCACCTTGTTGGGGTTCAGCGAACGGCCAGCAATCCCAATGGCAGTACTTGCCGCTGCCTCACTGCCTTCCTCATTGACCTGCAGACCAGACAGGAAACACAGAGCCTGCATTAGTTCCTCTGCAGTTCACTGGACACGGTAAAAACCCACAGACGCAGCAGTTCCTCAAAATGCTATTTGTTTTCCAGGGGAAAGTACACTTGGGTCAGGTTGCGTTCCCACCAGAACCTGACTTTTATGCCTTCTTTCATCCAGTGAATATTGATGTAAGCACTTGGGTTCCTCCAAGCCCTGTGCTGGGTGAGAGCAAGGATTCCATTCCGAGAACTCCTGAGCCAGGAACGTAGACATACACGAGGCGGTCTCGTGTCTGGCTTGCACCGTGGTATGGGGCATTGCAAGAGGGTTATTTTGTACCAGATGCTAAAAGAGATTTTGACTCAAGATTAGAACTCTAGAGCTGAGATAGTTTCACTCTTGGAGCATCAAGATCCCCGACAGAACTACCCCAAGCAGCCGCTCAGGACATTGGGCCTATGAAAAGACCAGGGTCCTCTGGCTGAATGAGGTGAGTATTTTTGGAGTAATAGTCTGACACAAGTTATACTTGCTGATAAGCAGAATTGCCAGAGAGAGACCTTCAGAAAATTTTTCTTGGGGACCCAGAATATCACCAAAACTCTGTCCCTGCTTCTTAATGAAAGCACTTCAGATCCCTGAGCTTTGGGGAGCTGGTTGAAGACAATTCTCTCCCTGTCACTCTTCTTCCCTGCTTCCTCACCGTCCTATGCCCCATCTCCCCATGCTTTTCATGGTCATTCAGGACTGGGTTTGTGAGCAGACTGGAGCTTTTGCAAGACAGGATCATCTTATTCAAATCAGATACTGGCTTCTAATGGCTTCCCAGGAGATCTACATCAGTTGGAGTCCAGTATATTGGGTTCCCAAGGTTCTCAAGGAAAACAACTTTGATCCAAGAGCTATGGAGAAACCTTGTGCCATTGTTTAGTGGGCTAAGAGGGATAAAGTGAATCCAAACCTCTGCTTCTTCCTAACGGTAACTCAAAGACCTCAAGGTGTCTAAGGTGACTTCTTCTATTTAGGGTCCTTAGAGGAGGATTTTTCAATCATAGTTAAAATACTGAGGACATAGCCTCCCTCGCAGTCTTCCTAAGTGTACTTCCCTTCATAATCCATATGGAAGAGGGTGTCAGTAGTGGCATGTGTACTTCCAAAACCATTAATCCAGTACTTTTGTAAAATCCCTAGGTCTGGTCTCAGTACCTTTAAGATACAGCCCTCTGCTCTTGCTGTTGTCCTACAGGTCACTGACATCTGTGGTCCTATAGATTATATCCCCACATTGAGGATTTCGGCACCTAGCTCATAGCCTTTCTGTCCACCCTAACTCCTGCTATCATTTGATGCAGACAATTAAAATATCCTGGTAGGAGACCCAGTCAACACCCTAACCTCCCCTTCCTTTCATCTTGTGAACCCCAATGAGCATTACCCTCACCCTACCTAAGCAAACCAGTCTCATGGCCATGCCTTGAACTAGCCATCTCTCAGACTTGTTCTACCTTTGAAATTATAATAATGACACCATCCTCTCAGACTATAACCTTTTTTTTTTCAAGCTATTGCGTTTCCTCACTCTTATGACAATTATTCTGCCTTCCTTCTGTCCTTCGATCCTTCCACTTTCCTCCTAACTACGTTTTCTCACTGAGCTTGGACTCTGCCACTATATTTACTAGCACCATGCTCTGAAACCTTTCTCCTTTGACCATAACCTTCTTTCTTTGTGGTTTCCTCAATCCTGTGACCATCTCTGACAGTGGCTATCTCCTTTTCCTCATAGCCCAGTTCCCCCAGAAAACAGTGCTTCCCAAACCTGGTTGTGGATTAAAATCTGAGGAGCTCTGTAAATATGCTGATTCTCAGGCCCCATCCTGGATTCTCGAAGACTCAAGCTTCCCACTTAACTAGTGCTACTGGTCCATAGTTCAGTATTTGTTTGAGAACCAGAATTTCTACAGGCTTTAATATAGCTATTACTCTAGTAAAGGGTTCCATGGGCACCTGAGTTGGGGAAACACTAGGTTAAGCAACATATTTAAGTTTCTATTTTAATTCCAGTGAGTTAACAGTGTTATATTAGGTTCAGGTATACAATACAGTGATTGAACAATTGCATACATTACCCAGTGCTCCTCACAACAAAGTGAACTCCTTAATCCCCACCACCTATTTCACCCATTGCCCCCACCCACCTCCCCTCCAATAGGTTAAACAATATTGAACCGGTTTTTTCACTGTGGACCTTAGACGCCAAAATGCCAGCGTGCATTGTTTATTTCCCAAGAGGAGGATATACATTTATTTCACCACCAAACTGTTTTTGCAGCATAGTCTAGAGTTCTGCTTCTTTGGAACACACTTTAGGACATGATCCACTCTCATCGGCTCCCCTTCTTCACCCTCCATTTGCTCTTCACCTGTTACAATCAGGCCTGTGCCCCTACTGTTCTGTCTAAATTCCTTAGGGAATGGTAACCTGTGGTCAGTTTTCAATCTTGTTACTTTCTGTTTCCTTAAAACTCCTCCCTGGGTTTCTGTGAGCACCTACTCTCCTGGTTCTCCTCCTCTGAATCCCTTCTCCGTGGCCTTTGTTGTCTTTTCCTGTGTCACCCTCCCCTAAATGTTCGACCTGCTTCAGGAGAAGTGGCGGGAGGGAGGGTGGAACAATGGGACCATGAGGCCTTCAGGGGAGGGCTCTCTTGCAGAGCCTCGTGGAGGAGGGGGCTACAGATCTGGGGTTTGAGGGACACTGGAAACATGCCTTTTTCCACAGTTGTGTCCTGCTGTTCACGCACCTGCTGTAAGACCATAGACGCAGTGGAGCAAGAACTTGGATCTCCAGGAACTCAGTTATAAATCACATGAGATACTGATATACTGAAAAATGAAGCGACAGCATAAGAAGAGAGCAAAGAAAGGTGTACCCACCTCAAGAAAGGCCTTATGGAATGCATCTGAGACATAGAGGTCGCTCCGGCCTTCTGCGATTATACCTAGAAGGAAGACCAGAAAAGGTTCTGTGGAATGGGAGAAAGTCGGCTTCAACCCACAGAAAGGAATTCAGTTTGAATTAAGAGGTCCTTTGGGGCTATTTTTGCAAAATAAAAATCCTGAACCCTGGCCTAATGATACTCCCTAAATAAATAATATTAAAAAGAATAAAGTTCTTTAGGCTTTTTCAGCCTGGATCCTGTGAATTTAATCTCACACATCAGCTCTTGGAGGGGGCAGGTGACTCTGTTCTTAAAGAAAAACTCCCACTCCACCTAGTAGGAATGTCTTTCTTTTCGGTCTGACAACGTTTTCAAGAGAGAAGTTGGTTAGACCTAGTTTAATTTTTTTTTCACCTTTATTTATTTAAGTAGTCTCTACACCCGATGTGGGGCTCAAACTCATGACTCCAAGATCAAGAGTCACATGCTCTTCCCCCGAGCCAGCCAGGGGCCCCTGGTTAGACCTCGTTTATAGGCAGCCTATTAAAGGTAAATTCAATTTCCTGACATTGTAAACTTCTCTTGTAAAAAGATATTTTAATGCATATTTTTGAAGGATGGTAGATTGTCGGACCCAAGACCACTATTGCTGAAGTCTCACAGCTACGGAAGGTTGGCCGCATCTGCTGTCCGAGTGACTTTAGGGGAACTCATGAGCCCTTTGGAATATCGAGCTGTTTAACATCAGCGATGCCTATTTCGTGGGACCAAGATGTCCCCAGCTCTGAATCACATCTCTGCTTTGAGTTCTGATGTCTTTTCATGATCTCCCCCTGGTCTCATCCCACACTTCAGTTACAGTCTCATTCCAGGGCCAGCTGCGCTCCTGGAGATCCGGGCGCCAACTGCCCGGGATACAGAAGAGAAGCCAGACCCCAGGACGGAAGGGTTAGCAGTAGAACCCTCGCTCTACTCCTGACCCGTTGCTCTTTTCCCCAATTCTTTCTCCTTTGCTCAGACCACCTGGGGGGGGGGGGCAGAGGGAAGAGACCCGCCCTTCCGAGGCTCACCTGGGAGCCGGGACTTGTCGGGGTTGAACAGGTCGACGAGGCCCATGTCCTGCAGCTGCTCCTTGACGCTGAAGCTGTCCTCGATGCGGAAGTGGGGCATGTGCACCACCAGCAGCGTCTCCGTCGTGTCATCCAGCCACTCCTGCAGCATCTCCGGGGTGAGCTCCTGCTCCACCTTGGCCAGGCGCTTCTCAGGCTTGGGCAGGATGAGCACCATGGTGATGTCATCGCCCTTGAAGGGCAGCTCGAGCACCTGGGTGCCTTCTGCCACTCGCCGGTAGCGGAACTTGCCTTCCTGGTACATCATGGAAGCCGAACACGACTCCCCGTCGGCCTTGTAGAACAGCTCCTTCCTTGTGTTCTCGGGGCTGAACTTGGACTTCCACAGCCCCTGGGAGGAGACAGCAGGGGGGAGAATCACCACGAGACCTAGCCCCTCCGTAGGCGAACACTGACGTGGGAAATAGTCACATGATTTTATCACGCTCACGTGTAGGCAGAACGAGCAGGAGGACAGATCACAGGGCTCTACGTGAACAGGTTTACAATGACTACGGCAGGGTGATGGGATTATGAGTGTTTTTTTCTGTGAACTTTTCTGTATTTCCCAGATTTTCGGCAGTGGCTGTTTATTGGCTTTATAACTAGAAAAATAAAAACTAAAACCGAGAACAACCTACTGGCCTCTTCACAAGCGTCTTTTTGAGTTTAAATTGAATTGCCTTTTGCTTTCCGCCTGCCACCCACCTCTTTCTCAAGGGCCATCCTCCAAAATGCTGGCCTCCGCCCGCGAGAAATAAAGGCCAGACACTGATAATAACCCAGGGGGTTGTTTCGGAGCCCTGCCCGGCAGAGGGTGAATCCTGGCTAACTTCTGCTCACAGACGGAGGGACCCTGGGATACAAGCCATCCCTTCGAAATTTCTGAGTTGTAATTACCATTCCTTGTCCTATTCTGGCTGGTTGATTTGGGGACAAGTCATTTAACTCTTTGAGTGGTGGGTCACTTACTCAGGCCCCTCAGGAAGCCCGTGAGGGAGGTGTATCATTATTCCCACTTTATACATGCAGCATTTGAGGCATAGAAAGTTCTCCGGGACTCACCTGAGATCACAGAGCAGGAATGGAAGAGGCAGGATTTAAACTAAGTAATCTTTCTGAGAGGCCCAAGGTCTCGTTGATGATATTATGAGAATAAAGAGGGCTAATAAACAGCAAAGTGTTCTGTAAACTGTAAAGGGCAATACACATTGGGTAACTACAACCTTCTCCACTCTGGGGGAGAGGGAGGCCCCAGGAGCCAGAGTGGCTGGCACAGCGGTGACTGGCTCAACTCCTGGGCTCTGTGCAGGAGTAAGGGGTAAAGAGCACAACCCAGGATGGGCAAATGTGCCCCAGTTCCCCCCATCTTAAACCTGTGGCCCTCCTATCAATGGTCTGTTTATTCCCAGTACCCTCCCCCTCATTCTCCTTCCTACATGTCTCAAGTTGAAACAGCCTTTAGAAACTCTCAACTCTGAGAAAGACAAAGCCATCCACACAGTCAAATCACAGGAACTCTGCAAAATTTGGAGTGAGCCTGGCACCTGGAGGTTCAGAAGCTTCAGGCAAGGGGAACTTTGAGTCACTGTTGAAGCTGCTCCAGATTACGGAGAAAAATCTCATGACCGAGGACTGTCAACGGAGTTTATCTTGCTGTTCCAGATTTCAAAATGGAGTAAACTGGATAGCAACAATTGTCACACGTGTATGAGAGTTCATCCCAGACCATACTTTGCAGCCGTGCATGCTAAGTTTGTGAGTGTGTACGCTCTTCCTTGGGCCCAGAGACATGACCAGGCCCTCCTGGACTTCAGACCAGCAGCCATGGCCCTAGACGCAGTCCTAGATTCTCAGTAAATTTGTATTTCTGCCCAGGCCATGCATGGACCATTTCGCAGAGAGGACCTATCTAATGCCTAATGGTGTGAAAGCAGGTGAGGTGAAGGACAAGAGGAAGTCCTCTGGGCGATTTTGAATACCTTGAAGTAAATGGTGTTGACCAGCACCAGGACCGTGAACGGGTTGATGGCATCCTGGGGCACGACATCAGTGATACGCCCTTCGGTCTTATTGGATACCCATTTGTTGATGATCATTCTGGACTGCTCTGCATTTTCCTGAGGAGAATAGGAAACAAATCTACCCACCTGTGCTTTCAGTGGGCTTCTCCACTTCCCCACGCAGCATTTCATTTTATTCACCAGCCCCTTGCCCTCTCCCACCATTTCCCACTCTGCCCCAGACTGGGGAGAACTTACATATCTAGTATAAAGCTATGAATCATCCAGATGGTTAGTGAATTAGTAGTTAGATTAATAAATTAGATGTTAGTAAAATTAACAGAAGAGAGAGAAATAAAGAGAAACAGAAATAAGGGAACAGAAAAGAAGAAAACGGTCTGGGAAAAATAAAACAAAATGTTATTTTTTTGGACATGTCCAGAAGCTAGTGAGTTATGCAGGGGTGAGGGGCAGAAGGATGCTCATGTGATCCAAAAAAAAAAAAAAAAGAGAGAGAGAGAGAAATGCTGATTGAATAAAGCCAACAGACTTCTTTGTTGCAAGGCTTCTCAGAAAACTTCATAGGCTTGGGTGCCTCACGAATCTCCAAGAGGAGAACACGGCATGCACCATACACCAGTTTTATTTGACCACGGTAACTTTTAAAAATTAAATAAGGTGTCTTGTAGGACTGGCATCTCCAGAGCCCTTTTCGGTCTTGGTGGACAAGAAGAATTTCTTTATACAACTTTCTCAGAGCAGCAGCTACAACCTAAGCCATAGACACCACTGATGTCTGGGGTTTCAAGCAAGCAGATCTATTCCAGGGGTTCTGACTTCCAGTCCCTCCCCACCCCCAACCTGCCTTCAACCAGCAGAGCCGCGTTCTTGGATCCTGGATCCTGCTTCTCTACCTTCTCTGCCTCTGAGGGAAGACGAAGAACTCTGCGCCCTGGGACGACATCTGCGACTCACCTTGAAGTCCAGGGGCTGGAGCTTGGCTCCGTACACCGCCTCGCTGATGTCCTGGTACGTCTCATTGAAGGTGAGGGATTTGTCTCCAAAGAGGCGGTTGGCCGATATTAACTCGGAGGATTTGTTGACTTTTCGATAGAGTCGGCAGTTCAGTTTGGCAAAGAAAAAGTGCACCTGGTCAGATGTCTTCTCGGAGATGGTATCGAACTTAAAAACCTGTGGAAGCCGAAAGACAGTGGTGGAGAAGCCTGGCTAACGCGGTGGGGAGCACAGTGCTGGTCAGTCCCTGACCAACAGCCACCCCGTCGAGGGGCTCCTCCAAGAGCAGCCCCCGACACAGCACGAGCGCTCCGCTCACGTCTCGTACGTGCACACACGGATGCAAGGAGAGGAAAGGGTAAGCAGGAGACGCCACAAAGAGCGGGGGGACCGCCTAACGTCTCTCCGGGGCTCTAGCCCAACGCACAGGTGGTTTTGCTGGCGACCAGGAACGAGGCTAGGCGGAAGGGCTTCGGACTCTACCTCCATCAGCTGCCTGAGGGTGTTGTCGCAGGCACCCAGCTTGGTCATCGCGAAAGCTGTGGAGATACTCAGGGGCGAGAGGAAAATGTTGTCGTTGTCATTCTTGGAGTCCGCCAGGTGCTGGTAGAAGGCGGTGGCGAAACGGGAATTGGCTCTGGACAGTTCCCAGACCCGCCGGTTGGTGGCCTCGGGGACCTTCTGCTCTGCGCCCTCGTCCTCCACGGCCTTCTTCTCTGCGGACCGGTAGATGCACATGGGGTTCACGGGAATGTCCCGAGGCTTGGCCGTGCAGATGTCCTCCACGGGGCTCCAGTGACAGGTCACACAGCCCCAGAGGCCAATGAGCAGCAAGGACAGAAGATATACCCTCCTAGAGGGGGGCAGAAAGCTGCGTTAAGCTTGCTGGGACAGCCGCTCTCCCGCCGCCCGTCGCAGACCTGCCCCGGTCAAGCACCGGCTTTTCCAGCGCAGCCGGCGTGGCCGGGAGGCGGGCCCCAAGCCTCGCAGAGCGCAAGGGCCCAGCACAGGTCCAGTCGTGGACTCCCGGCACGTGGATAGTTCTACTGGCCTGGACATAGGTTGAAATTAAAATCGACTGTCGAAGCAACCGATGGTTCTAAAGCATCGCGGGCCCAAGGCTGGAAGACACAAAGCACGCGCAGCTCCGGAGTGCGAGCCGGACATGCGCACAGGAAACACAGGCGGGCGCTTGGGCGCCGGCGCGGACGTAGGGCAGGAGGAGGCGCCGTTTACAGAGGCTGCTGAGGAGAGGCCCGCTGGGTGTGAGAGGGCTGGAGACTGGAGTGATGCCGCAGACGTTTCAGTCAGACCACGGGGGTCAGAAGGGCTGAGCAGGGCGAAGCCTCACCTGAGTGCCACAGCCTCCCCGGGCCTCCAACTCCAGCCCTACCCCCCCGCGGAGCTCCACACGGACCGTGTGCGGGACAACGCCCCCCGGATGGCCTGAAGATTCCTTAGTGACCACATTGTCCTTGTAAGTCCCCCCCACCCGCCTGCTTCTCCCCCTCCATCCTCCGGCTCAGCAAATGGGAGCCTCCCGCCGGCGGACATCCAAGCCAGGCCCCGGGGAGCCCCCCTGGATTCCTCCCGTTCTCCCGCATTGGTCAGAGCCTGGCTTCAGAGAACTGTGTGTCCTGCCCTCATCATTTCCCTGCCCGGGAATTTTAATGCTTCCAACACGGGTTCACCAAAAACAAATGAAATTAATCTCACTTTTTAAAAAAACGAGATCATGCTACTGGCAAGTGAGGAGAACGGCAACACTCAGGCCCACCCAGAGAAAATCTCTTGTAGTATTTTTGTGCAACGACAGGGTGGGCCGGGAGCTTGCTCGGCGGGCTTGGGAGTCCGTGTGGATACTGACGCTTCTCAGTTGCCCCCTGGCAGAAACAGACAGGCACGCAGTGCGGCATGGGCTCGCTGAGGTGGTCTGCGGGCCAGTGTCGGGCCGGCTGGAAGCTGGGGGCAACTGAGGGGTGCTCGGCTCCTTGTGTGAAGTGAGGCCAGCTCTGCAGCCCTTCAAGAACAGAGGCACGGGGTGGGAGAGAAGCAGAGACACCCGGGGAGATATAGAAGGCACAGTGAAGAAGCAGAGAGAGAGAGAGAGAGAACCTTCCTTGCCAGTCATCTCCCCATCTTGCTTGCCTTTAGTTTCCGTTTCTGTCCCTCAGCTACATTTGGAAATACGAGTGGAGGCTGAGGGGAATCTGGGAGTGTTGTTCATGGGGAGAAGAAAAACCAAGATGGTGGTTCACAGCCTCATTGTAGCCTCCCAAAACAACCCGTGTCAAGAAGGGCATACGTGTGGTGTCGAGGGAGGAGGGGACCTCACTGTGAGGCAAGGCAACAGGGCTGCTGTCCTTTAGTCAAAGGTCACTGAGATCTTGGAGCGGGGGCAATTGAGTGGAAGGAGAAGCAAAAAGGGAGTTAGGAGAGTCTCACAGGTTGAAATTTCCCTCTTTTCAGCTGTATGGCAGGCCCGGGAATTTGCGTTGGAGTGTCTCCTGGGCTGCTGTGGGGGCTGGTGCTGGCACAGCACCTCTACTCGGGGAAGACATCCCCTTTGTTTCTTGGGCTAAGAACCCAAGGTGTGGCTTACCCCAAGAGAGCGTGGGAGGGAGGGCGCTTGGATGATGTCCTCCAAACACATCTTTTATTGTAACTACCAGGGAGAGGGCCTGGTTTTCTCTAAGTTGTCGAGGCCATCCTCGGGAGAACTTCGAAGGTCAAAAAACCCAATGAGGGCATGCAAAAGAGAAAACTTGCCTCTCTTACCTTTTTCCAGCAGCTACAGTTCCTATCCCATTGGAAAACATGGTTGCTAATCTTCCACAGGGCCAGCCGGGTGGAGATAGTGTGTTCTGAGGCAATCGCTCTGAAAACTGGTTCTTTCCTCTAAATCTGACTGAGGTTCCAGAAGCTGAGGTGGGGGAGGGAGCTGGTGACGAGGGGAAAACTGAGGTCAAAGGCTGATGACCAGCTTCCAGGGTTAAGCAAAGTGTAGAGCCCAGTGTTGTTTAATTAGTAGAGAAGTTTTAAAGTTCAGTCAGGTCGAGGGAAGGCAAGGCCCACCTCTCTTAGCAATATTCCCTAACTCTCTTCTTTATAGAAGAGTAAAAGGAGGACCTGTTCTCAAATTCAAACTTGGTCAGAAAATGCCTGACTGAGAACTTTCTCTTCAAGATTCTTTTTTCTTGGTTAACCAAACCAGGAGGTAGAAAATAGGTGAATGTAACTAGCCAGGTTGAATATCCAGAAATTTCTAGCTTTCTCTCTGCTCAGCTCAATATGCTCTCTTTCACAGCTCTCTTTTGGGGGAGAGAGAGAGAGTCCGTAATATCTAGTCAGAGGAGAGTATTCTGAAACAAGGTACTACCTTCATTAAGGCTTCTAAGGCCCAACGTGTCCACAAACCAGACCAGGACACACAGGGGAGGAACTGATCCCACTAGGGGATCAGGAGACAAATATGGGGCAAGTAAAAAAATACATGCTACTTCTGAAATATTTTTTATTTTTTTAATTATTTATTTATTATTATTATTTTTAAGGATTTTATTTATTTATTCGACAGAGAGAGACAGAGAGGGAACACAAGCAGGGTGAGTGGGAGAGGAAGAAGCAAGCTTCCCAAAGAGCAGGGAGCCCAATGTGGGGCTCGATCCTGGGACCCTGGGATCATGACTTGAGCCAAAGGCAGATGCTTAACGGCTGAACCACCCAGGCGCCTAAAATATTTTCTTTTTAAGACTTTCTACATCCAACCCCAGACTCACAGTCCTGAGATCAAGACTCACATTCTACTGACTGAGCCAGCCAGGCACCCTTGAGATACTTCTTTAAAAGCAAAGAAACCAAATCCTGTTTCTTTGTGTATATTGCTTTTACTTTTAGTTATTGGGGAGATTAAATGAATTCAAACTAATGGAGATAAAGGGTAGGTTTATTTATATTTTCCTTTTCCTAAATAGCCAAAAACAATATCATAAGGATTGCTGCAACAGCACTCACAGGAAAAGTATGCCTCCTTCCGTGTGATTGAAGATTCTTTGAAAGTGGTACACTCATGGGTATAATTCATATGTATATTTATGTAATCCATATTACTTTCTGTACTATTTGGGAGTAAGTTGCAGATATAGTGTCCCTTTATCCCTAAATAGTGTGAAGTTCCTAAAAACAAGCACATGACCTTATGTGACCACGGGGTACAATGATCAAAGTCAGAAAAACCGACCGTGATATAGGACTATATTCAAATCTATAAACTGTACTCTAAGTTTGCCAGTTGTCCCACCAATGTTCTTTACATCAGTGGTTCTCAAACTTTTTGCCCTCAGGATCCCTTTGTAATCTTGTTAAATAACATCTAAGTATTATTAAAAACTGTACATTAAAAGTTTGACCTCATGCATCCATGCAGGAGTTCCCGGGGACTTCCTGGGGCTCCTGGACCACACTTTGGGAAACGTTGATTTAGTGCCCCCTCCTGCATTTTTTCCTTTTCTAGGATCACACGTTGCATTTAGTTGTCATGTCTTTCTCTCTCTCTCTCTCTCTTTTTTGGTTTACAGTCCAGAGGTCTTTTATATTTTCTACACCTGTCATGCCATGAGTTCATAGGGAATGGGTTCCATCAGCTCAGGCTCCTTTTAGCTGGTCCCCACGTGAGCTCCTCTGGGTGGGGCAGGCTGGCACTTCAGTTGAACCAAAGTCTCTTTCTCTCCGGCTTCTTTTTCTGATGATTTTCCTTCACACGCCTCACGAAGCTATCTCAGCTCTTAGAATGCTTAATATGCTCAACATGCCCATTCATTCTCTTGGCAACAATCTTGCCCTTAACTTGTCTACAGTAATGCCAACAGCATCCTGGGTAATGTGGCTGACTTTTCCAGTTTTACCATGTTTTAATATTCATGGGGCATTCTTTTTAGCACAGTGCCCATCCATTGATGTCTACAATTTCATCTTTCTTGTGGATTTGCATGTATGTGGCCAAAGAAACCACCCCATGTTTCCTGAAAGGCCTACAGAACCTACAGTGAGTGCCTCTCCTCTTTCCCTTTGCATTGGTCCTTTTACAGCTCTTCTGGCCGAAAGGGTGTCATGTCTCTAGTGTCTCCTGGTTTGAAAAAGTTGCTCTCTTTTGTCATTTTTTAAGAGTATAAGGCAGTTATTTATTATTTTTTTTTTTACCTTTTTTTTTTTCCAAGTAGGCTCCATGCCCAGTGTGGGTCTTGAACTCAAGACCCTGACTGAGATCAAGAGTCGCATCCTCCATTGACTAAGCCAGCCAGGCATCCCCAAGCCAGTTATTTTTGAAGAATGCCTCTTAATTTGAGTATGTCTGAGGTTTCCTCACAATTAGACTGAATTTATAATTTTTGGGGGGCAGACATATTACAGAAGTAATATTGTGTCTTTCTCAGTGCATGATATCAGGAGACACATGATGTCAATTTGTTCCATTACTGGTGTGATGTTAATAACTTTGATCACTTGGTTAGGATGGTGTCTGCCAAGTTTTGTTCTCTGCTGTAAAATGTGCGATTTTATCTTTTTTATTAAATAAGTATCTTGTGGGCAGATACCTTGAGAGTATATAAATACATTGTTTTTCATCAAACTTTCACTTGCTAATTTTACCATCCCTCAATGATTCCTTTGCAAGACTTTTTAAGCACTGTACTTTCCCAGTTATTTCTCATCTGAGTCCCTCAAAAGGATTATCACTAAATATTATTGGAATTAAAAGAGATTAAGCTAGCACACTCTCTTGAGGGAATGTGAGGAAATAGGCCCTTTTACCCATCGCTTGGGAGGGCAGAATGCTGTAACCGTTTGAAAGGAAATTTGACAATACCAAAAATTACAAATGAATTTAGCCTTTGAGCTGGAAATCTCACTTTAAGAAATGTATCCTACAGATATATCTGCATGGGTGTCGATGAGATTACTAATTGTAACTTGATTTGTAGTAATAGAAGAAGATTACAAACAACTTCCATCTACAAGGGACTAGTTAAATAAATAAACCAAAGTACATTCGGAAGACTATGCCACTGTCAAAAAGAATGAGGATACTTTCTCTGAACTGGTACGGAAAATTTCCAGGATAACTAAGTAGGGAAAAAAGTATGCTGCAGATCAGTGTTCAGTATGCTACCTTTTGTATCACAAAGTGGAGATGATGGGGTGAGGAGTGGACAGACAGGGGAGGACGCAAGGCTTGTCACTATGTACATTCTTATTTGGTGTTCTACTTTTTCTTTTTTTTTTCTTTTTTGGGGAGAGAGAGAGCATGCACACAAGCAGGGGGTGGGGGTGGGGAGGAGCACAGGGAGAGGAGAGAATCTTAAGCAGGCTCCACACCCAGCACGGAGCCCACATGGGGCTCCATCTCACAACCTTGAGATCATGACCTGAGCTGAAATCAAGGGTCAGAGGCTTAACCGATTAAGCCATCCAGGCTCCCCTAGTGTTCTACTTTTTAACATGCCAAGTATCACTTATTCACACAGGTCTTGACTCTGTGAGCAATAAGGGTGTCAGTGTTGTGTTCCAGGCTTGGGGAGAGAGAAGTACCAGGGCATGATGAAGGCGGCACCAAAGAGGGTCTGAAGCAGGCTGAGCCCCTGGCTGGTAACAAAGGAAAAAAGGAGAGGGAGACAAGCCCAGTTCCATGTCTGCAGGTGGAACAGAGGTGTTTAGGTGTCCCTGCTTGGCCATATAATTTCTAATGGCTGTAGAATATTCCATGGTCTATAATTTAACCATAACTTCACCTTAGCTTAGGTCAAATTCTTTACCTCTTTGAATACAATCAATATAATAGGTGTCACTTTAGAACACTTACTATACACCAGGATCTATGCTGAGGGCTTCACAGGCATTAGCTTCTACAATTCTGTCAGCTGTTATCAGTTAGATATTATTATGCCCAGTTTACAGATGAGAAAACTGCTATTCACAAGGCTTAAGAACATGCCCCAATTACAAAGCTAGTGAAGCTGAGATTCAGACCCTTTGTGCCTGTCTCACGGGTTCTGTGCTCCTATAAGACAGCTATGAAGAAAATGTCTCCCCGAGTTAAAACTCACAGGGTCCCGTTGTTTTTCTTGGGTTAGGGTTTATACGTCATCACATGGTTCTCCTCCTCTGGGTATTCTCTACCAAGTTTGTCCACGATCCAAGTTCCTCCGGATCCAGGGCTCCAGGCCCAGAAAGGACCCAAGGACTGCCACCTTCTTTGGTCACACATATTTTAATTAGAGAGCTGTTGTCTCCGATGCACATTCCAAACGAGATTTTCAGTGGGTCTTTGGGAGTCTTTAACACCAGCCTAGTCTCTGGGTCTTATACACCCCCCCCCTTGCCTTTGCACTGCCTAGATTTTCACGACCCCAAATCCCTTTCCTCTCAGTTCATTTCAGCCTGGTTTGATGAGGAAAGGGAAAAAGAGCTTATATGCTGGGCAAGCTAATCTGGATCTTCCCCCTCCCCCAACCCAGCCACCCACAGACTCAACATTCTGTAGTGCTTTAACAATGGTCTATTTTGAAATACATAAAAGTATATTTAAATTGAATTTTTCATCTTCTAACCATTTCTGGCATTGGGGGCAGACGCTATTTTTCTCTGAGTGGAAATAAGGTTGGAAGGAGCCAGAGGCTCTCTGTGCTCTGCTGTTTAGGGGTTGGTTTGAGGAGACACAGTATAGCATTCAGTCACCCTCTCTTTATTTATTTATTAGTTATTTATTGGGTTAAAGATTTATTTATTTGAGAGAGAGAGAGAGGGAGAGCGCACGCACGCGAGTGGGGGGAGGGGCGGTGGGAGAGGGAGAGCCGCAGACTCCCCGAGGGCGTGCAGTCGGATGTGGGGCTCGATCGAACTCGACATCACGAGCTGAGCTGAAACCAAGTCAGACGCCTAACCGACTGAGTCACCCGGCGCCCCACCCTCTCTTTTTAAAAAATACTACTTTGAAGTTGAGTAATAAAGTTTAAAAACGCCTCTTTCCCGATCTGCCTCTCGTCTCAGTAGCAGCTCTTGAGCAGGTAATTCGGCTGATCCTTGCTGTTCGTTCCCTTATATCCTGGGCTGTTCTATTCTTTGGCACCAAGACGATGACCTTGGCGAGTACAAACAGTAGAGCTGAGCTCCTGCTGCTGGTTACTGAGTAACTCAAAGCTTACCTCTTCGTGGAAATCTGGCGAAATACCTAGCACAAAAACCAGAGCCATCCCCAGCTCTCCTGGGCTTCTAGTGGATGAGGTGGTTATGCTATTTTAATTAAGGTGAAATAAAGTTTATCAAAATAACCCTGCATTATTATTGGGCAGCTTTTAGGTACGCGTCTCAAAGCCTCTCACTGGAATTCGTTCAAATTCTCACACAGGTTAGAAAGTCCAGCTTTCGTTTCAGGGACACCAAACCAAAGCCACAAATATTTATTGAACATGCCCAGTGCACATGCCACTGGGTCTTCCACGTACCAGGTACTCAATAAATATTTGTGTTTGAAGAAACCCAGCTTCAGAGTAGTTTTGCTAACTTACTAACAGAAAAATACTTTAAATTCCTCCTAAATGGTAAGTTGAGATTATTAAAAATGCTCTCTTATCCGGAGGGACTGACACCTTGCATGAACCGAAGTCTGGGGCGAGGGTATTCTCGGGAGGCTGAGCAGGACAGTGTTGCATGGAGTCAAAGCTCACTGTCCTACTTTAGTCCGGGAAGCTGTAGGTGGTGAAAGAGAAAGGAGAAGACAGAGAGCAGAAGCAGAGGCATGGGGGAAAGTCAGCCGGAGAAAGAGGGGTTGGCTTGGACAGACCCAGAAGCAACAGGAAACAGCTAGTGAAGCCAAGGCCGAGGGGGCGTGTTTGGTGAGTATGGGTCAATCATGTGACTGGGGTCTCTCACCCACCACTGCGGAGGGGGGGCTGCTTTAGCAAATCGGCCCAAATCCATTTGAGGGCAGAGGTGGAAATGAGCATCTAGGAATAAATGTGGCTTCGTAGCTTTTATCCCTTCAGGACACACGGTTGGTGTTGGGCCCTTTCCAGGCGGCTAGTGCTGAAAACCAACAGATGCTGCTGGGTAATAGGTTGTCCCAACTTTGAACAGAGACGAGCTTCAGGAATCCCACCGTGCGTGCTTACCGAAGTTCAGCTCGGCAGGGAACGGTGCCGAAGGCAAAACCCTCAAGCTGCTCAGTGGGAGAAATGGGCCGGCCCACTCTGGAAAGGTAGCCCGTCATGCCCGCGGTCCGGGATTCCTAGGTCGGGTCAGCTCCCTGAGCTTGTCAGGATAACAAAAGGCCGAATTAGTTAGATGAGGAGGAGGACAAGCTTAGGGACTGAGGAAAATCAGAGGGCCCTGTAATTTAGATCATAATAGCATGAACTCTTTAGACTTGAGAGGATAAGACAATGATAAGCTGAGGTGACAGGTTTTCCTTGAATTTTCAAGAGGTAATTTTTTCCCTTTAACCTGATGATGTAGGAATAGACCTAGTGCTTGGTGAAGGGAACCATGGGGAGCAGCTGACTTTGGTGGCACCTCCTTGGGTGTTTAGTAATGCCAATCACACTTGTACCATTTGTTGTCAAGTTGTGGCTCCATTACACACAATCTTGGACGTTCTTCCCTCCTCTTCATTTGCACTATCCTGGTGCTGGCCAGCCCTCGTTACTTCTCGGAAATCTACTGCAACAGATTCATAACTGGGTTTTCCCCTCAGGCCCTATTCCACTTCCAATCATGATAACCACATCTCACTCTGGCTTAGAATCTTTACTGATTTTAACTGCTAAAAGATAAAATTCAAAGGACTCAGAACTGTACACAAAGCTTTTCAAGGCCTGACCTCCACTTAACTTTTCTAGCTATCCCCTACTCCTCGAAGTTCATTACAAGGCCACATTCTTTCATGATTGTGTATGTGTTCCCAGGCTTGGAGCGTCTACAGTCCACCTTGTTCGTCTTATAAACCCTTTCGTGCCCTTAAGAGTCCACTCTTCAGACGTAAAAACCTCCCTGAATCAGCTTGCTTCCCCAGCTCCACGCATTCTCCTTGAAGTAGTCTGCAGGTAATGCTAATTGTGTCTTACATCTCATTCACTTCACGAAGTCTGATGATGGCAGAAACTGGATCTGCTTCTCAAACTGCTTTTTACTACTCACAAGTGTGGTCTTCGGACAAACAGGACTGGCATCAGCTGCGAGCGTGTTAGATAACACCAGGCTCCACTCTGAAACGGTGACTGCACCGTAACAAGAGCACCAGGTGAGACGTACGGACACAGAAGCTCTCCAGTAAATGCGAATAAGGAGGCACAAATCAGATCCCTTCGTTGCCTGACTCGCAGCCTTTCCTTAGATTCCCTTTACTTTTGGAATAAAATCCAAATACTTTAGCATTGTCTGCAGGCCCCTGTGGTCCAGCTCTACCTCATCTCATGCCATGGTCTCATTCCCTCTACTCTTGCCTCAATCACTGTTTCTGTAACACAGATTCTTCTTTCCAAATACAAACTCACATATTCTGTTTTCTCTAGCAGTCTCCGGTCTCCAGCATTACCTGCCATTCTGTCCGTTCTTCAAGTCTTACTTCAGTGCACCTTCCTCAGGAAAGCCTTTGCTGCTCAGCCAATCAAGGTTAAGTCTTGTGTACATTCTCACAGCTCTTGGCTCTTCTCTTTTGAAGACAATTGTGGCTGAATAGTTTTTTTTGTAATTCTAGTGTTTTGTTGACCATTGGTACCTGTTATGTTTTAAACAACTTTTTTTAAAAAAAGATTTTATTTGAGAGAGAGAGAGAGAGCACGGGCCAAGTGGAGAGGGAGAAGCAGGCTCCCCGCTGAGCAGGGAGCCCAATGTGGGTCTCGATCCCAGAACCCCAAGACCACGACCTGAGCCAAGGGCAGACGCCCAACCGACTGAACAACCCAGGTGCCCCTGTTCCCTATTTTAAAACTGTATTCATGTCAATTTCCATAACTGGAGTCTAAGCTCCTTGAGGATAGACAGTATTCTCTATCTTCTACAGTGTGGTACATATGACTAAATACTCAATAAATCACTTCAGTAAATTCCAAAGGGGGTGTTCAGTGAGTAGCTGAAAGTTCACTTTTGATTTGCAAGGTGTTCCAAATAAGGGTGGCACCATGTTGGAAAGTAGAGGGGATTAATTGATCATTGCAGATTAGCTGGTTACTGGGAGTGAAATGCTAATATACACAAAAAACAAATTCACATTAATGTATGTGAGTCTCAGTGTAAAGGGTCAGAAAACACCCTACTGCTTGTGGGCAGGGTAGGCCTAGAATAGTGGAAAAGATGGCACAGGTGGTTTTGGAATTCCCACTCTAGATTTTTTAACATTCCAAGGATGGTTGCAGTAGTTACCATCCTCCATACCCTCTGACTTTTACTATGGTTCCTTCCCTTGAGGTCAGGTGTGGTACCAAACAAAGGACACCTAATTGCTAACTGTTGGTAGGAGACGTAAATAACCTTCATTGTTTATGTGTACTACTTTTCTTTAAAAATAAAGGAAAGGCCAGCCGTTGTCAGTTATACACCTTTTAAAGATGTGGACATTTACTTATATAAGCATGTTGCTATTATTGAACCCAACAAAAAGGTCATTCATTCCTTGGTCTTACCTAGTACCCAATTTCCTTATTTAAAAAATGTCTTTGCACATTTGATTCGTTGAAATCAGGATCCAAATAAACTCCACATGCTGCATATTTTTTCTCTTAACTTTCTTTTGAATCTAGAGCAGTCCCTTCCCGTCCCCTTTTTTCTTCTTCATACCATTGAATTGCTGAGGAAGGTGTATTTTACATCAGTTCTCTAAGAGAAAATCAACCTACACTTCATCCTCTAATTGCAAGGAATGACTAATGGGTGGGGATTTCAGGACAATTAGAAGTCAGTAAGAATGGAAAGACAAAAATTTTGCATCAGGAAGGTACCCACAGGAAGTCCATGTCGCTTCAACATAAATAAGGTCCTGATTTAAGAGAAGCGGTAAGAACCAGCACTCTGGATGTTAGCCATGGAGTCTCACTGAACACTGACCCTGGGATCTCAGAACCATTTCCTAGTTTACTGTGCAATCACTGTACAACTCAGGAAGGAATGTGGACTGTAGTGTATTTAAGGTTGGAGTAATTCCTATGATATTTCTACAAAACTGGCTACTACAAGTATGTGTTTACTTATACATAGTATCTAATTCTCTATTTTTCACATTAAAAAAAGGTATAATAATCCCAAGGTTAGAATAAAATGGCACAGACTCATTTATAAAAAAAGACTACACATTTCTCCTCATTAATTTATCATTTAATATAAATGCTGACAGAAAGCAGATAAAGACCTTGTAGACACTTTCATGTATTTACAAACCAAAAGGTGAATCACCTCCTTCTACTTATTAAAATAACCCTTTTATCTGCAACTCATGGGAGCTTTAAACACTAGTTAGGAGCAACATGAGGCTGAGTCAGTTTCCAAGGTAATAAAGAAAGGAAATAGCATTTTAACAAAATGTGGCATCTTGGATATAAACAACATGCACACAAATAATACAAAATTGAAAAAGATGGCCTTAATCCTCTTAAAAACCTGACAAATGTAACATGTACTTATTCATACCCAGAATTCTGCTGCCCTAAACATCTTCCTATTACTCTTTATTTCCACCTCACTTGTTTTGAAGGCTGCTTAAAAATTGGAAATATAAACACATTAAAAAGAGAAGAATATGGTCCATTTCAAACACGGTTCTTTTTCCTATCCCAAAAGAACTTTCAAGAGATAGTCTTCAAATCAGATTTCACAGTTTGCCAAAATCTAAAGAATTATTCACAGCTTGTGAAATTCCAACCCATTTGTCTTTTTAAAAGTTGAAAACACTTGGCAAACGTAAAATTTCACAAACTAGCAATTTAAAAATCAGCTGTCACTTTAAGACTCAATATTTTTATTTCTGAACAGGTGGGTGGAGACAGGCAAGAAAAAACAGGGAGCTGAGGCAAGGAAAAAAACAGGAATGCAAGAGAACTTTTTAAAAATGTTATTTTGTCTAGCACTGATTTATAAGAATAGGAGATATAAATTCTCACTATCCAAAACTAAGTGATTTCATGAAGTCATTTTTAACCTGACTCAAATCTCATGGGCTCCTTTATTAACCTAAATTATTTTTGTCTTGTTAAATATACCTCTGCAGGGCACAATCACATACAATCAATACGATTGGTAAATTACACAAGCTCTATCCCAAGCAAATATGCATCAATGTTAAAAAGTTTTTTTTTAAAAAAAAACCAAAAACCAAAAACCAAAGTAAACCAAAATAAAATCCACCCAAAAAGGTGATAATGACTGCAGAATGTCTCGGGGGAGACTGGTATGAGCCTAAAGACCAAATTGACCATAGTCAGGGGAAAAGGGTGGCAAGGGTAACAAGGGAAGAGACAACACACAAAGAGGAATCTCACAACTGGAAAATGCTTCAGTGGGTAAAAGATTTTGCTCATCATCTTAATTCGCTTTTTCCACTGCTCTTGTTCCAAAAAGTCATAGTTATCATCATAAAGTAAGACAAGAAGGCCACTGGATCAGTGAATAAAATAGAAAAAAACAAACAAAAAACAAAAACAAAAAAAACCTCCCCCCAAGTTCCTTTCATTTCCAGAAGGTAAGAAGAGAAAGGACGAAGGGGGTCGGGGTGGGGGATGGGGGATGGCAATGAAAATGTGGGCAACAATACACCTGGAAAAAGCAGCTCTCAGGACAGTGCCTTCGTTGAACAGAGGATGTAAAAATGACATACAAAAGCTTAAAATACCTTTAAATCAGAGGAATATTTTATAGGATTGTTTAGATATTACTGTAAGAATGGCAGCCAATCAGTGATAACACTATAAATGGTGATTAAAAAAAAAAAAACAGGCAATTCCCCCCTCCCCCCACCCACATACCCCCAAATGAAAACCCAACAACAACTCAGCAACCAGTTATCCAATAGTTTCTTTCCATCCTTTTCTTGACCCCTTTATGCACTGGCTGGGGTGGGGGTAAGGGCTGCCTGACAGTTTCCAGTTATAAGATGACTCTGAGTGTACAACCTAAAATGGATGCCAAAGACTTGTGAGCTCTGTCTACGTAAGAGTGAAAAACAACAAAGCAAAACAAAAACCAGAAACAGAGAGACCTCAGTACAAGAAAACAAGTCACCTTATCTAGTATATAATATACTAACTCCACAGGATTTAACTTTCCTAAATACACATTTTTGGACACAATATTATCTTGAGGTTTAACTTCTCTCTCTTGAGTTATTGTGCCTTATAGTCTTGTGAAAATAAATGTTATTACTCTAGGGATGTTTTGTTCAGGAATAAAATTTAAAGTAAATTCAGTGTTTGGCTGAAAATTCAGAGGCTCTGAAAACAAGGATTCCAGTGGTGAGGTTAAGTCCCTTTATCACAATAGGATTTCAAAGGGCTCTACCCACTTTGTTCAGTGCAGTATTGAAAACCCACCTATTGGGAACACATTTATTATTAAAAGGTGTTACTTCTTCCTGGTGGTGGCAGTGTCCTATTATTTATTAACATCATAGCTAGTATTACTTATCAATTAGGATTGGTTACATATGAAAACATCTTTAACAGTCAAAGCAATAAAACCTGAAAAACCAAATCTTAAGTTGGTATTTACTACAATTAATAGTACCTTTTGACAAATACAGCTTTCTTTTTCAAATGGCTCAGAAAAGTTGAATTAAGAATTTAATAAAATATTAACTGCAATCCACCTACAACTCCCAATAAGTCCTTTCAGCAGGAAAATTTCATAAAGCTGAACTGAAGCAACAAATAAATATACAAGTCATAGCTGTCCAAGGTAGAAAGGGTATGAATGAGGACCAGCAAAATGGGTAAAATGATGACAGCAGTAGACTACTTGCTTGTTCAATCCCTAATGTTGAAAGTGAAATCTGCTTTAGTTTAATTGCTCTAATTTTTTATCTAAAAGGACAGGCTGATTTTTCAGGGAAGAGATCATCTTGCAACACTATTATCAGGTATCACCAACTAAAAAATAAACACGATCAGGCTCTTTTAGGGGACAAATTTAAGCAAACACTGCAGTTAAATTCCAGGCAGATTATTAATTTCTCCTAAAAAGTAACTGGGTCTTTCCTTTTAATAAAATATGTATCATTACAGGTGCTTTTTACAGGTAGATTTTATATTATGAAACCTTTACTCAATTCTTTGAAATGAGCAAAAACAAAGTGGAAAAAAGATGGTAAGACCTCCACCCATTACCATTTGTATTTAAAAGCAATCAAACACTTTAGTGAAAAGAATCTGTTTTTCTCCAAATCTAAATATAATCTCACATGCAGTGACTATAGTTTATTTCTCACCAGTCACATGCTCATGAATTCTTTTACCAGTCTCATAGCTTGATCATAGTGATACAGATTGTCCTTCAGACATGAGGAAAAAACCAAAACACACAAGATGCTATCCTGACAAGATAATCTCAAAAAACGGGGGGACTGCTTACATACAATATTGTAAAAGATAACATTCACTGGTTTAGAGAAACTGGTGAATTTTCATTACTTTTACATTTTATAAGGCCAGCTACCTTTAACAGTTAACTTTAGATAAATCTACTTACACAATACAATCAACTCACAAATACTAAAAGGTTTCACAATCAAAATGGCTATCTCCCCCAAAACCAAAACAGAGTAAAGCACAAGTCTTTGGCTCTCCTTTAAAGAAAACAGCAGGTTACCATTCTTAACCAGACCTTTGTTTGCCTACCAGTAGGGCAAATACCACATTTGTGCATCACTGAGTAATAACACCATTAGAAAAGGCAACTTCACAGAAGTTATTGGCTAAGCGAATTCATTTGAATGCTCTGTTTTGAGGCAGCAAACTGTCACTGTTGCAGATTGGGGAGGGCAGTGGGTAAGTCAAGGGGAATTTGCAAGAGAGAAAAGGGCCAGGGGAAAAAAAAAAAAAAAACAACTTTGAGCTCCAACCCTGAAGACCTACGGAAAGTCTGATGGAGTTACATATTCATGGTAGCAAATGAGAATCATATGAATTTTATGTCTTTTAGGCAAAAGAATAAATATACAGTAAAGTCTAGGAGAAGGGAAGGGACATAAGATGAGAGAAGAGAATCAGCCACATTAATGCCACACCAAATAATTTTTTACACATTCTGAATATTTGTATTTGTAGCTGGCATTAGAAATAGTGTCTTATCATGTGAGTATTATTACTAGAAACCTATGCTATAACTAACTGTTCTTTTGACTATAAAAGTAATAAGGAATGGATCTTTGGTCACTTTAGCTTCTGTAAATTACCCAAAACAGGGCAGCTATTGGACTTATCTTGTGACAATATCTATAAGGCAAAAGAACTATATGTAAGTTAGGAAACTGTGTGTCGATATTCTCAGTTCTTCTACTCTTTTCCAGAGATACCTTGGAAAAAAAATAAGTCAAAATACTTTTATATTCCTAGCGATAATGAGATTCTGGTGTCGTTCTATAATCAAGAGTGAACACAATGCTTATTATACTCCTAACTTAACCCTCTAAGAATTGCTCATGTTCATCTGTGACAAGTCTTGCTTCTGAATTCAGTGAAAAGCAAATACTCATCTCCAGAAGAAATTAATATTTTATTTACTAAGTAGAAAGCATAAAAACTGTATTTCCTATCTGATTGATTTAATCTCTTAACTGTCTCTAAAGGCATACATTTTAAAAGCAAAAAAAACAAAAAAATCAATGCCTTTCACAGGTTTTCACAAAAAAAAAAAAAAAAAAAGCAGTTGAAGAGTCAAGCAGTTAAAAAAAAAAGAGTCAAGCCGTTTTATCCCAAAAGGCCACTTACCTATAGGCTCATCATTTCACAAAGTATAACACAGAGAAAAGGAAAAAAAAAAAATCCAAACTTTGGAAGTTTTATTTAATTCCTAAAACTGCTTGTGAGTACTAGGAAAGTTCACAGAATTTCCATGAGATAAGGTAGAATGCCAATTTAAAATAGGTAAGTTATAGGCACAACGGGATAGGATATCATTCTTCTTTCTATCCAACCAGATGTCCTCTAGAGTGTGTGGGGCCTCACTGAGGTACAGCCAGAATTAAGGCTACAATTTAAGAGATCTGCCCCCCACCCCCGTCCCCAATGAAATAACCTTAAAAAGTGAAAGGGACTATTTTAAGTCAATTCAAAACAGTGGCTTTTCTGGTTTTATTCAGAATAAGAGTACTATATAAGTTAACATCTATTCCTGCCTAGCTTATAAAATCAAAATGGTGAAAGCAAGGAGTTTATTTGGAGGATATAAAAACAAGAATAACAGAAGCTGATTTATCAGATGTTTCAATGGATATCCAAAATAGAATTTTACTTTTTATTCTGAACTTCAACAAAATCAATACCCATAAATTCCCTTCCAATACCAGAATCATTCTGAGTTCCAAACTGAACCAACTGCTTCTAAAATTTAGGAATTTTCTAAGATGTCCAAAGGAGAAATAAGATCTGCCCAAATCTGCCTACAGAGGTTGGAGGCCAAGAATGTTGCCTTTTATAGTTGTACAAAGAAATGAAAAATCTTGGGACTCTGTCAGATGTACAAAGTTTCTCTCCTTCTCCCAAAAAACAATAAGCACTTACATGTAAGAGGGTTTTAAGCAAAAAAAGAACACAAAAAAAGCAAAAAAAGCAAGTGTGTATTTTTAAAAAAAGAAAATATGATACTAACTGAAAAAATGCCTCATCTTCATTCAGTGCTTCTACCTCCCAATCAGTCATTTTATCGCAACAGCTGCGCTCATGCGAAAAAATCCTTAAAACATACCCAATATATATACAGATATAGCTATGTATATATGTATATATATAATATATATAAATTTTTATTTAAATAAAAAAGAAAGCTCGAATCCCAAGCCAATATGTGTATATCAAATCCTTGACCAGCCAGGTCTGTAGGGCATAATCAAATTCAATGTGAAATAGTATATAAACACGGTGCCTTGACTGGGCAAATTAAATAATCGCTACTCAAAAGAGTGTTCTGTTTGGACTCTCCTACTGGTAGGCAATGGCAGGACTGTATTTCCCTCCCCCCTCATTTGTTTCCGTTAACAGTGTGATGGACACAGAGCTTACACTGAGGTTGTTATGACCTCAGCAGGAGTTAAGGGTTAAGAAAATAAGAAACAAGAAAAATACAAACTCTTGCTTTTACCCAACCAAAGCAATGCAGTAACTTATTACATAACCAGTGCTTTCTGTTTTAGTAGTATAATCCAGAAAGGGAAATTTTTTAAAAATGAGGCAAACAGAGGGATGAGGAGGGTGACAATATCAAATAATCCCCACCAAACATGTTTTATAAGGTCTTAGTTCAGTATAGACACATGCCATCAGAAGATGTGCAGCAGAACTAAATTTAAAAAATTCTTCCTTATTCTTTTCAACATTTTCATGAAGAATCTCTTTACTCTTGTAAAGTTGAGTCTATGAAAATGGACATTTAGGTACTTTCTACCTACTGGTGCCACTGATTCTGAACAACTAGTCGATTCATGAACTATCCTTAAGATCTGGGCAGTCTGTATTTGCCAAATCTACTGAAAGCCAGAGGCTTCCATTTTATTTTATACTTTTGGGTTTTGACAGTAAAACAAAACAAAAACATCCACTGAAATAACGTGACTGTTCATTTTCAGTTCAAGTCAAGTGCTGCAGTTTTAAAACATGGTTGATTTTCCTGTTTTGTTTTGTTTTTTTTTTTTAACATTTTATGATTTTAGCAAAAGTTTAATTTGAAAAAGCACAGCTCCAAATTTCCAACCATCAGTTCAGTACAGGTAATATACCAACCGTATATTTTCAGTACTAATAAATTACAGTTCATTCTTAAAATAATCTCCATTTAAATCTAATCAAACAGCCTACAATATTGGCCTGGCTTTCTGATTACATTAAGAGAATGAAATGGATTCATAATATGGAAATGAGGACTTCAAAAAATTAATTGGTAATTATTTCTTTGAAAAAGCTGAAATAAAAACAAAAACAAACAAAACCCTTCTGAACAACAAAAGTTTTAGTGCCATATGAAAAACATACACATGAAGCCAGTAACCAGAAAGGGAAAAAAATTATGGCTTTTAAGTAATAGCTCCTGGAAAAGTTGGTTTGCTGCACATTTTCTAATAACTAGTCTACTACTGTCTCTTTGTTTTTCAAGCACCACAGAATTCTCAGTCCGGTGCTTTATGTGTGTTTTAATTTATGGGGTTGTGAAAGTTGGAAAGGATTGGGGGTAAGGAATTATACACTGGGTATGTAATAATACCAAAATACAAGAAAAACCTACTTCATTAAGATCATACAATTAATCAAACAGAGTGTATATATAATATCTTCTTTTTTTTTAAAGCCCTGGATCCAAGGCGTCCAAAGTTATTAAAATAAAGTTCATTCACAGAACAAAAACAAATTTAATCTGAATTGCTTGCAGATACTGCTAATTTTCTTTTTCTTTTTCTTTTTTTTTAAATTAAAAAATGCATTAATGTGAACTATGTGCAGGGTTTGTTTTTAGTAGTGGTGTTTGTGCACATTGCCTCCGGTACTTTTCCTGGATTTCTCTGACCACTCTCAGAGAAGAAGTTTAGAAGTTATCTGTTCTCCTACCCCTATGCCCCACAAATTGATGAGGAGCGAAAGATAAAAGTTGGACTCTTCATAATTTAGGGAGCAGAAGTGGGTGTGACTCCTGCTCTCTGGGAGTCATTGTTGTCACCTCCTCCCTCAGGGTCCTCTGACAGGTTCAGAGAGCCGGTCTTGTTTGACAGAAGGCTGATATTCTCTTGTGTCAAAGCTGAGCCATTTGGTACATCACTGCTGGAATTTTAAATAAGGAGAGAGATAAAAATGATTAACAGAATAAAATCGATAGGGCCTTTCTTTTACGAGTAGGGAAAAATATGCAAGTAGCTTTTCGACTTTAATTTCCAGCTTGATGTCCATGCTTTAGCACAGGGGTTGGCAAACTAAGGCTAACCAGTGCCTATTTTTGTAAGTTTAGTTTTACTAAAACACAGCTTGCCCATTTGTTTTATGTATTGTCTATGGCTGCTTTCACACTACAAGGGCAGAAGTGAGGGTTTCCACAGAGACTATAAGACCCATAATTTTAAATAGTTACTACCTGGACTTTAAGAAAAAGTTCTGACCCCTGCTTTAGAAGGCTTACTAGTACAAGAAATTATTTTGAACCCAGGACAACGCATGGGTTTTAAATAGCTAAAACCTAAGCCTGAAAGCAACAGGGCATTAGAAATTATTGTTACACAATCATCAGGAGGGTAACTCAGGATTATGCAGCAAATGACTTCAAAATATCCTAAGGAAATAATTACTGCTGTGCAAATAAAGAATTACTACACATCTGTTTATTGCAGGGCTGTTCAATGATAGCTGACATGTATCCTTTCACACCTCTAGATGATATGGGATAGACCAAATTAAAAACCAAGGGGATGGAGTGGAAGGTGGATTTGAAAGAGGCTAAACATCCACATACTTTAAAAGGACTGGAAAGGTCTACACCAAAATGTTAACACTGGTTTTAAATAAATTAAAAAAACAGCGGAAAGAAGAAATGGAACAAGAAAAATTCATTTGTTAGGTATTAACAGACAATTCCACCTTGAATCTGTTCTAAAATAAGTTTTATAACTAAATTTATGTGAAAATATTCTTTTCTCAATGTATATAAAATGATATTTTTAAAAACAAATCATATTTATGAGGGCACTTCTGTCAGGATTGGATAATGTAAGACTATGACAACGTCCCTTCCTTTACCTGAATGTCAACGTAAGGTCCTCAGCGGAAACCTTATTCTGTGGTTCTGGTTGTCCATTTTCAGCTTGCTTACTTGTATTCAATTTGCTTTTCATGTCCAGAGAACACTGATTCTCCTTTGAAAGAGAAGGAAGTAAATTCAATTATCTTCTATTTAATAGTGCTAATGAAAGAGAGGCCAAATACAGATAATACAAATTGATAATTCATAAATCATATATAGTTTTATAAAATGACCAAAGAAATGGGCAGCCTAAAATAGAGATGTACACAGTTAGAGGGTACACTTGCTCACTATCCAAGCTAGAAAACAAGGGGGAGAATGTCCCAAGTCAGAAAAACTGATGACTTAGAAAGGTAAGCCAAAATATAATAACTACCTGTAATATACTGACTGAAAGCGGAAAAATGAAATACCCAATTTATTTGCTTAGAAAGAACATGAAAACTATGCACCAAGAGTCAATTACCATGCAACCTGGTGGAATGGCTCAATCCCCCAAAATCCAAAACTCACTAAAATCAGTATTCATACACTATGAAGCAAACCCTAAGCACATCCATGGATACAATTCCTCTTGAAGGAATGTGTAGATTCCATTTCACTTATAACAAAAAACAGGTCTTCCGTAACTAAAGGCCTATAAAAACCAGAATGCTATTTGTGAACACATATTTGCAAAATCATAAACACCATCCCCTCAGCTTCCCTAATCAGTATTGTTAATAGTAATTTAATAATGTCCAATTAACTGCCTTGTTTTCCCCGAAAGTTTTTCATAATGTAGAAGCCTAAGACAAAGAACACACTCAAACCAAAAGGGAATGAGAGGAGGAATGAATAGAATAGGGAAGTAGCCCATCTTCATGAGACTTATTCTAAGTATTAGCCATTGGAGTGCCTGGGGGTGATGATTCTAGAGCTCTGGAGCCCTAAGTTCTGGGACATCACTACACAGAAGCTTTCCTTTCACCTCTCCCGGCTCCCATCCTTTCCCACCACAACACTCACCATACTCAGTTCCCGGGTTCTCTTCCCGATTTCCCTTTCCACCTGGTGCAGTTCCAAGCTCAACTGCTCACTTGAAATCATTCCAGGCCATTTTGGAGGTGGTGGTGGGGGCTGTGACTGGCCTGCCAGGGTGTTCACCTCCCTCTGTAACACCAGCCTGTTACTAACAGCCTAGTGCATAAAGCCAAGCACACATACAACTCAACACATTTCACACTATGCACAGAATGACCAGGCCCAATTTCAGATCACTGCCTCAAGTCGTTTATCATGAAGATATTTGCAATAAAAATGACACTATAAGGCACGATCTCTTTGAGTGCCATTTGAATTAAAAAAGAAAAACTAGGAGATTTAAACTTAGCGAACAGTAATTTAATCTTAGGGATAAGTTGCTCTTACTTTATCTGAAAGAGAAGTCAAGTATAAACGCACATCTTTCCCCCTCTTTTTTAAACTGAATTTTCTGAAGTAAATCCTGCAATTTATTTCAATGAAACCTCAGTAATGGCAAGGACTTTTAACCATACTGAGTTAAATATGTGATAAACTTTCAAATGACGCTGATTATTCTTTTGGAACAGAAAATGGGTCTACAAATTTCAACTAAGACAAAAAGCCATGAATTAATAGGATAAGGAAGAATACTTGGGAGTTAATGGTCTGAATCTTTAAATAAAGTTAATCAACTAAAGAAGGACATAATCAAACACCGCTCTTTTTTTTTACAATAGAAATCAGCAAGAAGTTCTAGACCAATGTAAATAAAATGGTACAAGAAGACAAAATATGAATATTACAGTTAAAAAAAATTCTTAAGCCTTATTGCTTACATAAGAGCACAAGTCAGACATGTGTTCCAAAAAAAAACAATCTCCTATTGCTCTTCATAATATACGAATCTAAGATAGAATTAGCTAAAAATTTATTTCCAAAGGGATGCCTTCCTTATCAAAGATCTTTGTAGAAAGATAATGACTTTTTTTTTTTTAAGATTTTATTTATTTATTTGACAGAGAGAGAGACAGCAAGAGAGGGAACACAAGCAAGGGGGGTGTGAGAGGGAGAAGCAGGCTTCCTGCCGAGCAGGGAACCCGATGCGGGGCTCAATCCCAGGACCCTGGGATCATGACCTGAGCTGAAGGCAGACGCTTAATGGCTGAGCCACCCAAGCGCCCCAACGACTAATGTTCTAATAGTTAATCTTTTTCTCCAGGAGTGAACAATGTATTTAATCAGCAGAATGTCTTCAGTTTTCTTAATTCAAAGAATATGCTCCCATGTAAAGGGTAATGTAAACAAAACCTAGTCGTCTTCATGTGGCACTTCAAAGGATTTTAAAAAATCTTTGTTTTCAGATATTTTTTCTCTTTAATGTTAGGCAGCATCGTGGAAAGAACACTGAATTTGGAATAGCAAGACTTGGGTTTATATTTCAACCTCTATAAAACTCCTATCCTTCAACTGGAAGAGGTGGACTATACCATTTGCCTAATCTACCTGACAGGGTCATTGTAAGGGTCAAATAGGACCTGGGATGGTAACTTATAAACTGAAAGAACTATATTAATGAAAGGTACAATTGCTACACAGAGGCTATACTTTTTTAAGTTCAAGTTCTAAGCTTCTGCCTTTTAAAGATTTATAAATAAATGCTGAGGATTAAACGAAATAAGAGAATTTATTTTTAATTAAGAAAGGCAGTATGAAAAATGAAAAACAAATGTTACGCTAAAGCATTTGTTGACAAAAACTGTATACCTTAAATGTGCCATCAGGGAATATAAGTTTCTGCTGGGAAATTCCAGATAGCCTGTTTTCTATTCTCATGGAACAGACATTGTAAATTTCCTACTGTCCCACACTGAACTCTTAAGTATTTATATTCTTTGAAGAATGGACACCTATACAACTAACTCCTCAAGAAACAGACCTTAAGTTTTTATGTTCATAATACCTTAAAGGTTCTTCCTTTTAAAACCTCTCTGAGAACCCTTCAAAAACTGGAATGAAAAAGTATCTGTAGGCTGGTACCTCTAGTCCACGTAGCTGAGTCTGTTGGCTGATTTGATGGTTTAGTTGTTGCAATTCTAGTCGTAGCTGTTCCCTCTCAGCAGATGGAAGGGGTTTTCCATGACTGGCCACTTCTGACATGGACATTCTCTCCCTTTGGTGGGAAAGAAAAGATGGAATAAATTTTAAGTTTTATTAAAAAAAAAAATACTATTGACCTCATTGTGCCAACTTGTGCCAACTACACTTCAATTGAAAAAAAAAAAATCGAAAGGAAACAAACAAAAAAATCCCCCTAGGTTTGATCTACTACTGTTCTGACATAAAAACCTGTGTTACTTCACTATGAGAAAAAATAAAAATTACTGACAAGAAAAATAAGAAAAGCTGAATAATTTTAAAGGTTTATAAAAGTTACAAGAATGACTCATACCTCTCACTGAAGTGTCCCTGAGAAGGTATGTTTTGATGAGGTGAATACGGAGAACCTCCCCAGCCACCGTGGGTTCCATATGGACTGTAATCTATAAGAGAATAATTTACTGTGGGATGATGCAATTCAGAGATTTCATTCTTCTTTTAAGGTAGCCATAATCTGGGGTGCCTGGGTGGCTCAGTCATTAAGCGTCTGCCTTCGGCTCTGGTCATGATCCCAGGGTCCTGGGATCGAGACCCATATCGGGCTCCCTGCTCAGCGGGGAACCTGCTTCTCCCTCTCCTCCCCTGCTCTCTCTCACTATCTCTGTCTCTCTTTCTCAAATAAATAAATAAACTTTAAAAAAAATAAGGAAGCCATAATCTAAAAGGCACAGGCATGTTTTATACACAGCTATCTGGAAAGATGTCCACTAATATAAGAGGGTACTGATTGTTGTTTCCCCCACTGAAAGATATCAGTCTTTGTAACTGTTTCTTTCTCTTCCTTCCTTGGTAGAGCTTGAACTCACAACCCTGAGATCAAGACCTGAACTGAGATCAAGAGTCAGACACTTAACCAACTGAGCCACCCACGCACCCGTTTCAATTTTTTAAAATGAGAATATATTATTTTAATAAAAGCAACGAAGCTATTAACACAAAACCAACATAGGCAACCTTCACACAGAGACATTTTAGTTTTTACCCTCAGAATTCCCTGGGTTATAATTACCTTTCTACAGGGGTAATTCCATGGAAGAGTTTAAAAGATTACTGCTTTGGAAGATTATGGAAACCACTCATAGTAAATGGGGAGTAGGGATGGGGGCTGAAAGTCATGAATATGAACCCACTAGATCAGCTTACCTTCGAGTCTTACCTGAAATATTAATAGGTTTTGTGGGAGCTCCCTGAGGTGCCAGAGCCTGCATGGGACCAGCACCCTGATATATTGTTTTGGAGGTTCGAGAGATGGCACCAAACCGAGATACGGTTGGTCGGTCTCCGAATGGGATAAGGTCATCATCACTGGTTTCTGCTGCTCGTCTCTGAAGATCCAGTCGCTGATCTCTCATTCCTTTACTCTCCACATTCTGGTAAAAAGTAAAATACTTAGATCTCTAACATTACTTCCTCCAGCTCTGTGATAGAGTTTTTAAAAAAAGAGTACAACGTTCTTATTGGCAGGACTAAAATAATTTGCTTGTCATCATAAACACTGCTTTTTAAACTTTTTTTTTTAAAAGATTTTATTTATTCATTTGACAGAGAGACAGCCAGCGAGAGAGGGAACACAAGCAGGGGGAGTGGGAGAGAAAGAAGCAGGCTCCCAGTGGAGGAGCCCGATGTGGGGCTCGATCCCAGAACACCCCGGGATCACGCCCTGAGCCGAAGGCAGACACTTAACAACTGAGCCACCCAGGCGCCTCTGCTTTTTAAACTTCTGATCACTCCCCACGATAATATATTTTGCATCATGATCCAGTACATACATATACATTCTAATATACAAATATAATTTCATGACAAATATTTACCTCTTACCATATGTGCTCTTGTATTATTATTCTAAATTATTCCTTTAAAAAAAAAAAGATCCATCATAACCCACTCAATTTCAAAACTCAATATTAGAAAACCACTGCCTAAAGATATTAAGTACCAACACAGATTTTTCAAAGGGATTCCAATTAGAAATAAATAAGTACCAAGACAAATGGAAATGGAAATCTAATTGGTAGACCCTTGCTACTCAAAATATAGTTTGAGGACCAAACAGCAGCAGCAGCAGCATGTGGGAACTCATTAGAAATTTCAGGTCCCACCCTAGTCTTACTGAATCAGGACCTGCACTTTAACAGGTTCTAATTAGACTCCAACATAATTTATATGCATATTAATGTCTGAAAAACAGTAATGGTCTTTCACCCATTTGGGAGATTTTCAATTACATCTAGGTTAGATTGACAAATATTTTTATTCTTTAGTGATTTAAGGAAATGAGCCTTATTTTGCCAATTTTTGTTACTTTAATATCATAACCCTCCTCCCCTTTTAAAAAAGATTTTACTTACTTATTCGAGAGAGAGAAAGAGAGCATGAGCAGGGAAGGGGGCAGAGGGAGAGGGAGGAGCAAACTCCCTGCTGAGTAGGGAGCCAGGAAAATAAACAAATAATAATTTGTTTATATATTTACTGTATAATACCAGTTATCATACAATGGTATTTGATAAAAGCAGTTAAAATGAAAGAACTTGACCTATAAACTTGGATACATCTCAAAAACAAAGTTGAATGAAAATGCAAGTTGAAGTATATAATATATATTAAGGCCTATAAACATAGAAAACAAAATTGTTTAGGGAATAGTATAAAAGTATCCATGAAATGATAAACTTTCAATTCAGGATAAAGGTTACCTCCAGGGAAGAAGGGAGAAAGAAAAATGAAATTAGGGAGGTATATACAGGAAGATTTAACAATTTTTATAAAGTTTTATTTTTTTAAAAAATAAAGAAGCAATTAAGATATATAAATATATATAATAATAAACATATAATATATAAATTAAGCTTGAGTATTAGACATATAAAAATAAAATGAAGTGTAATACATTTCAATATACCAGTTCACTTAAAGCTTAGTAGCTACAATTCCGACTCAAATACTACTACTACAGTTCATTAGATTCAACTTCATTGTTTAAACTTCAGAGTTGTAAGAGTTATAATTTACTTGAACAAGAAATCCAAGATCTTGATTAATTATGCAAAGTAATTTAGTTTTGGTTCTAAACATTTGTTGGGTTAACTGCTGGCTGCTCAGAAATATAACAAATGCTCTTCTTTGTCTATCTAGATATGTATTAGAAGATTTGTGTTTATACCTGAAAGAAACAAACAGAAAACCCATATAGTTTAAATGTAATTTGATTCACATCATAGCATATGGCCTGAAATTCTTAAGGAAAGCTCAAATATTTGTGTCTACACTATTAACGGGGTCTGACTTATTTGGCTTATCTTCATTTGTATTAATTATGGCTTAGTTACATCACACATACCATCATTTCCGCACTCCCCGCTGCCACCACATCTTTGGGTTTTGCATCTTTGGTTCCAATGTAGGAGCCGATGGTGTCACATGACCAGGGAGAATATTGGCTATAATCATTTCCTTTGTATTTCCCAGCTACCTTCAAGTCTTCATCCAAAAACTACAGATGGGGGGAAAAATACACACACACACACACACACACACACACGCACACACACAGACAGAGAGAAAATGGGTCTTATAAGTAACAACACAGAGAAAGCAGGAATTTCTTAGAACATTATACTAAAGCAACATAATGATGGTTATCTGATCTGTTTCAACAGAAGACTTTTGTAGACTATGAAAAATATAAAACAAATGAAGAAAGATGTTTAGCTTTTACCCTTTGTTAGCAAACAAGTATCTCAGTATCTTTCAAGGAATCAAGCCAGGATTTCTGAGGTTTGCTCATCCTCTTCTTCATCGGATGGAAGTCAACACAAGCTATTATGTATCAGGCCCTACTTTGCTGGACATTCCTCATTGTTTCTTTCAGTAATATTCCAGGTAAACAAGAGCATTAAAAACTACTTAAAATGTAACTATATCATGCATCATGATACAGTAACTTTTTTACTGAAATCTCTTTAATAGCATTAATTCGTATTTTAAATAAATTCTGGTCCTTAGGTTGATTCTGTGAAGTGAAAAGGGTAAGATACTGAATCTTCTCAAGATGAGTTCTGAAATTATATAATAACAGAACAGCTATTCTAGGTCTAAAGTATTTTCATTAAAATCACAATATTCACATTTGTGTAAAGTTACGGTTTTCAAAGTGCTTTTATGTATACTACCTCATATGTTCCTTGGTCCATGTGAGAACACAGCTGATCTAAGGCTATACCATTATAGGGCAGTACCAGAACTAGAACTTTAAAATTATTGCTTTCACTTTATCACAATATATATACATTGATATACTGATAACGTAGGCTCTATTGATATACCTAAGTGGCTCTATGCCTCCCCCAACTAAAAAAAAAACAAACCTCTTTTTTGAGTCATCATTACTGGTTTTCTATAATGACAAAGGGTTTTGCTGTCCATAAATATTGTTCATTTTCAACCATAACTCCCATTTCTATTGTTTATAAACCGTTTTTATCCTATCTCATTAAAAAATGTTTATCTCCTTTATTTCTCCTTCACATGTAAACTTCATATAGAACAGCTAGCTTTTTAAAGATATGACCTACTAACAAGAGTGCTTACCCTGCCCCACCCTAATATATTATGTGGCTGTTAAAAAGAATGAGATGAATTCACATACTGACAAAGAAAGACATCCAGGATAATCGGTTAAGTAAAAACAATAAACAAAAAAAAGTAAATATAAACAAAACCTCAGGATATATTACTAAATCATCCTACTGGTTAGTTCATGCACACAGAAGTTGAAATATATTTAGAAAGTTGAAATTTATAATAAACTTACAACGATACAGAAAATGAGATTTTGGAGAAATTTCTCTATTTTATGTATTTTTATAATGTATGAATTTATTTTTATTTGAGAGAGAGCAAGAAAGAGAGAGAACAAGCGGGGTGGGGAGGAACAGAGGGAGAGGAAGAAGCAGGCTCCATCCTAGAACTCCAGGATCATGAACTGAGCCAAAGGCAGATGCTTAACCAACTGAGCCACCCAGGTGCCCCATAATGTATGAATTTAATACAATTATATGTAGGTTGTTTATAATCAGAACTCAAGTTTGAATATACAGCTTTGTATGTTAGTAACTAAAATAATTCTAGATAAAGTTCCTTAATAGCAAGGCGTTATTATAATATTTATTAAAAGTAAAAAAAATAGCAAATACAAACAATTATTATTTACTGAATGCCTGACATGGGCCGGATGCCTAATGTCTCATTAAGTCTTTACCAAACCACTACGAAGTGGGCTTTATTATGCTGGATTTACAAATGGAGAAACCTGAGCTTCAGAGTTTAGGGAGGCTGAGTAACTTAGAAAACATCACACAGAGTGACACAGCTGAACTTCAAAAATAAGTATGTTTGATTCCAAAATTAGCTTACTTTTTGCAATGTCACATCAGTTAAAAAAAAAAATTAGTATAGTATCACAAGGTTCTAGGAGGACTCTAACATATAATGTTTGAAAAAATGTAATATTTATACTTAAAAGTAAAATTACATTAATAGAAGATGTTGACTTTCCTAATAAACCTACACCGTGGAAAATTCATATAAAGTTTATATAGAAAAGCTAGATAACGGTCAACAACTTTTATTTAGTAGACCACTTTCAAAGACCCAAAATATTACTGTTTTTTATATGCAATGTGATGCACTTCACTTTTCACTGTTCATTATTCGTAATTTGTCAGACAGCAATGTTGTTTAGAATCATAACTCTATCCATTAAGGATGTAAGACATTTTCTCTACATAATATCAATTGCAACCTTGCTGAGAAAACTGAATGGATTTTTTAAAAAACTTATACACACTATGGTTGAGGCAGTACATACAATCAACACACCAAAATAAATAAATAAGATGAGCAAAGCAAAAGCTGGCTTTTTGAAAAAACAAAATTCATAAATTCCTAGCAAGACTGACCAAGAAAAAAGTTATTACCAATATCATAAGTGGGAAACTGAACACCACTATACACCACGTACACACAAGACAACATTCATTCATGATAACAATCAGCACTGTCCCGTAGAAACACAAAGATAGTCCCCAAGATTATGGTTTAAACCCTGCAGTACATTAACTAATTTATTCTAGCAACTTCGTATTAGTGGTTTTTCCTCTGCCTTTCACACTGCCATATTAGCCTGTCTCTCTTCTTTGAATCAACTTTACCATCCTACTATTTTCCTCATTACTGAGTTAAATAAATCCTTGACAAGTCTCACTTACAAAAAGTCTAAACTAATAATAGAAGGGAATTATTAAGTTGATAAAGATCATCTACCACAAAACCTACAGCAAACATCATAATGGTAAATTATCAAAAGTTCTACTTGCTCAAAGACTAGAAATAAGTCAACAATACCTGCTGTCATCCCTTTTATTCAGTATTAAACTGGAGGATCTTAGCTAGCACAAGGTAAGAAAAAGGAAAAGACATAGAATTGAAAAAGAGAAAGTCAAATGTTCATTATTCACAGAGGATCTGATTGTGTGTATAGGTAATTCAAAAGAATCCACTAACAAATACTAGAACCAAAAAGGAAATTCAGCAACACTGCTGAATACAAGGGTCAATACATAAAAATCTACTTAATTTCTCTGTATTAATAACAAAATGAAATTTTAAAAAGGATTCCATTAGTTTCAAAAAAACATCAGTTATCTAGAAATGTTTAAAGATATGCAAGACACTAAAAACTGAGAGAAATTAAGTAAGATTCAAGTAAATGAAGGGAATACAATGTTCTTGGAGACTCAATATTGTAAAGATGTCACTTCTCCCTAAATGGATCTAAAACGATGCCCAATAGAAATATAATGAGACCTACATATATAATTTTTAAAATTTCTAGCAGCCACATGAAAAAAAGAAACAGGTAAAATTAACTTTAATAATACATTCTATTTAATCTAACACATCCAAAGTATTGTCTTTTTTTTTTTTTTAAAGTAGGCTCCATGCCCACCGTGGATCCCAACAAGGGACTTGAACTTATGACCCTCAGATCAAGACCTGAGCTGAGAAATCAAGAATCGATGCTTAACCAACTGAGCGACCCAGGGCACTCCTAAAGTATTATCATTTTAATATGAAATTAAGAAATATATTAATGAAAAAAAGGAAAAACATATTAATGAAATATTTTACTGCTGGGGTGTACTAAATCTTCAGATCCAGTGTATGTTTTATGCTTACAGTATAAATGAATTTGGACTAGCCACATTATTTTAAGCACTCATTAGCAATATGTGGCTAGTGATTACCATACTGGACAGCACAGGTCCAGAAATTCAATATAACCTCAATAAAAATTGCAGCAGATATTTTTGTGAACATCAACATGCTAATTTAAAAATGTTTGGAAATGGCAAGGACTAAGAACAGGAAAGGTTAACACTGAAAAACAAAACTGGAAAACATACATCACCACATACTAAGATATATTATAAAACTATACTAAGACAATGCGGTGTTGGTGCAAAGACAGAGAAACAGATCAATGAAACAGAACAGAGTCCAGAAACATTTACAGTCACCTGATTATGATTACAGTGACTTCAGGGCACTAGGGAAAAGATGGTCTTTTCATTAAATGGTGCTAGGTCAAGGAGATATCCTTTGGGGAAAAAAATGGATCTTTACTCCTAACACAGTAACAAGAATCAATTCTAGATGGATTGTAGATCTAAATGTAAAATAAAATAAACCTAAGAAGAAAACATAGGAAAATATCTTCGTAAAATTAGAAATAGCCAAGATTACTTAAGACACACAACAAACAACTGAAGGAAAAATTGATAAATGGAACTAAAAATGATGTGCTTACTTACTTCCTCTTGATGAAAGGTAGGAGGCAATGTTGGGGAAGGTGCAAAAGGAGGTGGAGAGATAACCTTCCTTTCCTCTAGCTGGGCCATTATTTCCTTTCGTCTGCGATGGAGCTCATCTAGACTAGGATGGGGCTGAGCAGGAGGAGGAAGCCGGCTATAAGGAGGGTCCTGGAAATGCAAAGATTAGTAAAAACTGAAAAAGAATTTCAAAACACATTAACTCATTTAGCACATATTTTAAATAGGTAGCTGCCTGTGTACTCATTTCAGTATCTGAACATACTAAGACTTAATAAAACAAAGCAAAATAAAACAAACCCCCCCAAAACGCTGAGGTTTTCCCAAAGAGCTAAATTTAAATTTCTTTTCCTTGGCCAGAGACCATAATTTCCAAATACAGTTGACCCCTGAACAATACGAGCTGAACTGTACAGGGCACTTAGACATGGATCTTTTTCAACAAAAACAGTTCTGGAAATATATTTTCTCTAACAATTTTAATAACCTTTTCTCCAGCTTACATATTGTAAGAATACAGTATATAATGCATGTAACATACAAAATATGTGTTGACTGTTTATGTTGGCCTCTGGTCAACAGTAGGCTATTAGTAGTTAAGTTTTTGGGGAGTCAAAAGTTATACGTGGGTTTTCAATTGTATGGGGGGCATTGTGCCCCTTAATGCCTGCATTGCTCAAGGGTCAAATGTAGATCTAGAAATGTTAGTAAAACTATCTCAAGTTCAGAAACTAAGAAGGGTTAGTGGGAGTGGGGTGGGATTTTTTTTCCCTTTAATAGTTAAAAAACCCCAAAACAAAAAATCAACCCTAACCAAATCATGAAAAGATGAGAAAAAAGGAGGGGGGAAGCTTTCTCATAAAAAAGAATTGATCAAAGGGTTACTACCATGGCAAAAAGGTAAATCACTGCAACCAATAATCAAATTAAACGGTATAATAAGAAAAAAAACCCAGCATACTCTCATGTACGAAGGTCTGATCTGAGCTGGATGAGGAGCCACGGGATAGTAACCCTCCATCTGCTGGTATCTTTCTCTGGAGTCTGGTACATAGGATGGTACTGCTGCAGGTGGAATCTCAATGGGTATAGGGCTTTCTCGGAAAATCTCCTCTCTTGCGTAAGACTGAGCAGGGTATACTCGGCGGCCATCATAGTGTGGTGGGTACATAGGTGGGTACTGTTGTGGCTGTGTGCCATACTGAGAGTTTACTACACGATCTTGGAGATATGGTGGATAATGATCCAAGTAGGGAGGACCAGGTTCAGGAGCAGATGGTGGAGGTCTGACAAAACGAGATACACACTGTGGTGGTGTAGTATAGTACATACCTGTACAATACAAAAAAGGAACCAAAAGCAACAATAAGCCAATCTATTTTTCTATATTTTCCTTTTAATATACTTCAACACTAAACAATTAATAATCCACTCATTTCTTTACATGTTTTCCCCTCTGCTTATGTAGTCAGGTTAGCTTTATGAAAAATAGGCAAAAATTAACCTTAATCCTTAAAAGTCATTGATAAAACGAATCTATTGACAATCCATGACAGTAGATTGGCTCTCTCAGTTGTCTGACCATCTTTCTGGTGTGCCTTAATGCAATGCAAACATGGAAAGCAGAAGACTACATTTCCCTGAAATTCAGTTTCTACAGATCCCTTGCGCGAATTCTGAATGGGAAATGGAGTTAACAAGAAAGGAATGCGGCACACACGGGTCTGCTGCTGCAGTGCTAGGAGCTGCTGCACAGCTCTGGAGTTCTGGAGACACCAGTTGCAGAAGTAGCTTCCCAATTTTCAGACTTTGGCCTCAAGTGATGTGATCCCGGAGCATAGACAGGCCCACGCTTTCTATTTCTACTGCTTCCTTTTTTTTTTTTTTTAAGATTTTATTTATTTGAGAGAGAGAGAGCGAGAGCCAGTGAGTGCACAAGCTGGGGGAGAGGCAGAGAGAGAGAGAGAGAGAGAGAAGCAGGCTCCCGCCTGAGCAGGGAGCCCGATGTGGGACTTAATTCTAAGACCCTGGGAATCATGACCTGAGCCGAAGGCAGATGCTTAACTGACTGAGCCACCCAGGGCCCGCCCCCCCCTTCCTCACTAGTAACAGCAGCTACTTCTGGGACTCACTCCTGGAGGCCTAGCTTAAGCCTGCCTTTGCAGTACTTCCACTGATTCTGTAGGCACCTAAACTCCCTGCATTAAACCTCTTTCTGCTTAATACAGCAAGACGATTTCTGATCTCTGCCACTGGACCTTGACTGATACAGTGTATTTAAGGTCACTTTAACAAAAGTAGCTCAATTTTTCCTGTGGTGGATGGCCCAAAGGAAGATCCAAAAAACCATCGTATTTTTACATGTATTAATAATGCCATACCAATTTAAAAGCTCTTCCTTTGATAGCAGAGAAGACATTTCTGATTCAAAATTAAGACAGCTTCGGGAAAAGGAAATGGAGAACACCTTTAATCTACTCCAGTTTAAAAAAATAATAGCACCAGAGGGTCTCTGACAGAGATCCAACACTTTAAAAAATCAGTGTTCCTATTTTTCACAGGAATTGTATATGTGAAGCCTCAGTCATCCCCACTTCTTCACTTTCCATACCTAATATCATCATTAAAGCTGGCTAATTTTTTCAAATTTGACTATTTTCTCAAATCCCTTCTTCTTCTTTCCCACCACACTAATCCAACAATAGTCCCCTCACTCCTCTACACTAGACTGTAATCTTTGCAATCCATTCATAAATCTATCTTTTTATTCCCATATTTCTATTTAGGGCATTCTTTCATAACATCTTTTTGATTCCTCAAGTTCTCCGTGATCTCCCTTGAGTCTTGCAGTTAATCTCTACCACATTAATACTAACCACAACTGAATGCTTACTTTTTAACAGACATATATGCACACACATATACAACGTATGTAAACTCATACTATTTCTTTACTAATATTTTTTTTGTTTTTTTTTTTTAAAGATTTTATTTATTTATTCGACAGGATAGAGACAGCCAGCGAGAGAGGGAACACAAGCAGGGGGAGTGGGAGAGGAAGAAGCAGGCTCATAGCGGAGGAGCCTGATGTGGGGCTCGATCCCATCACACCAGGATCACGCCCTGAGCCGAAGGCAGACGCTTAACCGCTGTGCCACCCAGGCGCCCCATTTCTTTACTAATATTGATTCTACACTATTAACTCTCTACAGTATGTATGCTGCATTTTTTCATATATATTACAGGGTCCCCCAAAAATATAAGGTGATAAATGAAAGCAAGAAAAGCATACTGTGTGTAATTTATACCCACTGTAACATTAAATTCTTTTTCATGCTCAAAGAAAATTTTGGTAAGGAATATATATATTGCCTTAGTTAAGCAAATTTCTACTGTCTACTTGGGTGACTTGTTATTTCCATAAATATATATGCGCATATTTAATACACAACTAGCTCAGTGATGGGCAGTTTGCTTTATATACCTCTGTTAATTTACTTATGCTATACTATTTAGTTGATCATGAAATCTCTTTTTCCGAAGTATTACATAAATGCATTTATTTTCCTTGAGGCTGCTGCAAATATGATCACTCTTTCTTGGAACTGTTCTCTTAACTCCTAAGAAAAGACAGCAACATAAATAAAAGATCATTACCCTGCTGATAAGGTGCTGGTTCAAATGGTGGAGCAGCTCCTCGAGGATCCTGATAGTAAACATCTGTCTGTTGTGCTGGATATAACTGAGAGCCTCGTGGTACCATCTGCAGTGGTTTGGTGACTGGCATAGGAGGCAAGTCTGTCGGCCCCCTTGGAGGTACAGGATGTGGATTCACAGGTAAGGCAGAAATACTCTTAGGGACAGATTCTAGCCTAAAGGAGTAAGATTCTACAAGTCAAGTTTAAGGTCTCGAAAATACTTCTAATATACACCAACTGCTAAATGTTTTTTTTTTTTTTTTTTTAAAGCCTTAATTTGGGAAACTTTTCCCCCCAATAGTCCTTTCTTCTACAAATTTCATAAGCTTTGATCTTATTTCACTTACGCTGCTTCTTAAAAATCACTAGCACAGGAAATAAAAAATAAAATAAAGCCAAAAATGAAGTATTTGTTTTTCTTTTTTTTAAAAAAAGCATTGATTATTCTTTCTTCCCTCTACTTTGTTTGTAAAGGAGAAACTTTAAATAAAAGTTAGGAAAAATGACGTACAGGTCAGGAGGAGATCCAGGGGCACTACTGCTCAGATGATCTATCTTTCCCGGTTTCAGACTAGAATCGTAGGTGGCGTCTGTCCCTCGTGGAATCAGCTGTGTTACTGTATTCCCTGCTGACACAATTCCATTTGGCAGAGCAGGGGTTTTTCTGCTAGGCAGATCCACTGCACCTTCATCTGGAAGGACAGATGCTGAAGGCAGGCCCACCTCATTAAGCTGACCCAAAGAGGCACTCAGGGGTCTTCTGGGAACTAGGCGTTTGTTCATTTTACGAAACCTATATAGAAAGCAAAGTCACACACCAAAAGCCAAAATTATAAAAGGAAAACCAAGAACTAAAATGTATTTGAGAAACAGATACAAAGGAAAAGATACTAAGAACATTACTTTCTAGAAATTCTCTTGAAACACTGGCTATAGCTACCAACTTGAAAACTTGTGTGTGTAGATAAAATCTGAGATAAAATCTCAGGCAACAAACTAAGTATAAAATTCCTTATAATGAGTATTTGCAACATTGCAAATCATGCTAATTAATATTTGCATTTTAACTTACTTTTATTGTAATTTCTGTTTCTGAAACATTGGAGGGGGTAGAAAAATCTTTAGAAGATTGTTTCCAAAATATCTTACATTAGCTTTCCCTCGAATGCCTTGGCATACAGTCAGCCTATATTATAAATTAACAATAAAACAAAAAGCCAGTGTGCAGAGAAAATTTACCATTTATTCTGTTAAAATTTTTAAATTAAGAGTAGTAATTTGTATCAGATATGATTCAGAGATGCTGATGCTATGTGTGCCTACACAAAACTGGAATTATTTTAAAAATGGATTAATATAAACAATATAGAATAATGCCTAAATTTAAACAGACATTGAGTCTAAAAGGCATGTAGATTCTAAATTTAACCAAAAGAAAAATATTAAGCCACCCGACTCTAGGACCCTTGTTCCTCAACAGTGAAAGCGAATCTATTTACACCAGCTAGGACACTTTAAAAAATAATCTCAGGGGCGCCTGGGTGGCACAGCGGTTAGGCGTCTGTCTGCCTTCGGCTCAGGGCGTGATCCCAGTGTTATGGGATCGAGCACCACATCAGGCTCCTCCGCTATGAGCCTGCTTCTTCCTCTCCCACTCCCCCTGCCTGTGTTCCCTCTCTCGCTGGCTGTCTCTATCGCTGTCAAATAAATAAAATCTTAAAAAAAAAAAAAGAATTATTTAAAAAATAATAATAATAAAAAAATCTCAAAGACAAACCCCCATAAGAATAATGCTATTTTTCCGAATGTTTCCCATATTTGACAAATTGCAGAGGGGCAGAGAGGAGACACTACTCCTCAGGTATAATCACTGTTAACAGTTTGGTACATAATCATACGGATTCTTCCCTCCATACCCTGCCTTAATATTAATATGTATGTAAAACTATTATTAACAGAAATAGGGTTGTATATGACTGCTTAATAACTTTCCTTCTACTTTGTAACTTGGATATTCCTTTATGTCAGTACATTTTAGGTTGTATCTAGTTTTTTGCTATTAAAACAATGTAGTAACAGATGCTTATGTACACGTACTTGCACCTTTGTGTGACTAAGTGACTAACCAGAAGCAGAACTATAAGTCTAATGTATGAACACTGGAAACGGTTATAATGCTCTAAAACTATTATAACTCCTAATGATAATACGAGAAATGTCTTTTTCCATTATCTCATCAAACACTGGGTAGTATCACAGTCTCTCTTAATTTGCTAGTTTAAAGTATCATTTTTCAAAAAGATTTTATTTAGGGAGGGAGTGCACAACACACATGCACACGCATGCACGGGGGTGGGGTGAAGGGATAAACAGACTCTGGCAGAGCGGGGAGCCTGACACCCCGCCCCCCTCCACCTGAGGACCCTGAAATCACGAGCAGAAACCAAGCATCCTACGCTTCATCGACTGAGCCACACAGGTGCCCCCCAAAATATCATTTTGTTTTAATTTGTACTTAACAATCAATGAAGCTGACATTGTTTTACATGGTTTTTTTTTAGTATTCTTCTGTGAATTGCCTATATGTTCATGATCCATATATTTACTGGTTCTTCTCCTTACAGATTTGTAGTGACTCATTTTATATTAGGGATGTCAGTCCTCTGGATGTCATTTCCCCACCAATCTTTTTTTTTTTTTTTAATTGTGGTGTTTGGGCCATAGCTTAAGATTTTTTATGTAATCATATTTATCAATCTCCTTTACGGATGCTGGGTTGTCTTTCAAAAGTTCTTTCCTATTATAAGATTAAGTAACAACAGGAAAGATCTCTAAGTACAGTTTCCTTCTTAAAGATTTAAACCTCTAATACATTTATAATTCGTTCTGATATAAAGGTAAGAATTGAGTTCTAATTATTTTTCAAATGGATAGCAGTTGTTTCAATGTCACCTTCGTTACTGATGTGAAATGCCACCTTCAGCACAAACACTCAGTTCCTACTGTGTCCGGCATTCTTTCTAGATTTTCCGTTGTACTTCATTGATCTGTTTGGTTTTTTTTTTGGTTTTTTTTAAGATTTTATTTATTTGACAGAGAGAGAGGCAGCGAGAGAGGGAACACAAGCAGGGGAGTGGGAGACGGAGAGGCAGGCTTCCCGCTGAGCAGGGAGCCCCATGCGGGGCTCCATCCCAGAACGCTGGGATCATGACCTGAGCTGAAGGCAGGCTCTGGCACCCTGAATTATCTGTTCTTATGCTAATACCACAGTCTGTGTGTGCACTGCAGCTCGCAATACACCTTAATAGTTGTTAGTCTAGTTCGTGGAAAACTTACCTTTTCGGAAATTTTCTGGCCATTTATACATATTTACTTTCCCAGTGAATGATTTTGTTAGGTCTTAACAATTATCATGTTAAGATTCTACTTAAGATTTCACTGAATTTACTGTTAAAGAAAAGATAAAACCTATATAATGGTGAGTCTTTTCCAAGAACACTGTACGGCTTCTTCATTTATTCAATTCTTATCTTACGTGCGAGGGTAGCTTACTAATTCAATCCTCAATAATTCTTATTAGTTTATTATTTGGTATTTATCTTTTTTGTTGTTGGTGGTAATGCCAAAGAGATCTTTAATTTCCTTTGCTTTTTAACTGGTTATATTTCCCTTTTTAGTTTATATGAGAGTAATTCATTGCTCTAAATTCATTCATTTGCTAAAATTTTCATTTCTTTTGTTTCAGTACTTCTTGAGTTTTTACATGTAATGGTTTTATGACAATTTTATTCTTTGGTTATGTACAGTGGCTACCGCTCCCAGAATGTTCAATAATAGTCTCACCACTACTAAATTTTGCCTGTCAACTTCAATGAGACTGAATCTAATATTTTACTAATCGAGCATCATGCTATCATACTAGCTTTTGACATACAATTATGTTGAGAAACTGTCTATGATAGCTTTCTTTTTTTTTTTTTTTATTTTATTTATGTATTTGACAGAATGAGAGAGCATAAGCAGGGCAAACAGTAGAGGTAGAGGGAAAAGCAGGCTCCCCCCACTAAGCTGGGAGCCTGATGCGGGCCGATGCCAGGGCCCTGGGATCATGACCTGAGCCGAAGGCAGACACTTAACCATCTGAGCCACCCAGGCGCCCCATGACAGCTTTCTTCTATTAAAGAATTTTGGTCTATTATGGACATTTGATTTTACTCAAATGCCGTTTGGCATCTTCGCATGTAATCACATGGTATTTCTTCTCTAACCGTGAAGTAATTATTTTGTGTTACCTTTGCACCTCATGGTGTCTACTTTAATGTATTACTGAATTTTAATATTTGGGATTTTTAAAATATTAATATGTGAGATGGATTTGTATTTTCTTTAATTGTGCTATCTTTGTCAAGTTTAGTGGCAATGTTACACTGACTTTATAAAAAAAATTAAGTAGTTTTCTTTTCTTTCTACTATGTGCTGGAAAATTTAACATCATTGGAATTATCTGATCCTCAAAATTTAAAAGAATTTAAAAGAATCTGTGAAGTTACGCCGGGCAATAAAATAATTTCGTGAATAGAGCAAAGGGCAAATTTTTCAATTGGAAATACATTATTCAATTAGTTAAAATTGATGAGAATTTTTAGAGTTTTAATTTTTTTTGGTAGTGCAAATGATTCACTTCTATATTTAGTTTCCTATTTGTGGGCACGATATAATGAAAGCTGAAGAAACTGCTTCAGTTTTTTTTTTTTTAATCTGTATTACTTTCTAAACATTTCCCATTCATTAAAGAGAAGGCAACTACTCCTTTTCTGTTTCCTAACAGTGGCAAAGTATTCTACTTAGTAACTACCTTATTTCATAACAAGTTATTAGAAGGTTGAGTTTAGTAACTTTCACTTACTTCTCCAGTTCCTCCTGTGAGTGTGCAAACGTACAGCTGGCCCCACGAGGGCATCCTCCTCTCTGCTTCATATCTCGACACATGTATGTTTTGTATTTGCTATGCTGTGGAGGCTGAGACCAAAGTTGAAACATTAGACACTGATTCAAACTAACTCACACAATTATCTAGACTGCCCAGAGCAGAAGTGTTAGAAAGCCATTCTGTCTGAAGTCTCAGAGTCCAAAAATAAATTATTTATAAAGAATGGCAACCTGATTTTTTGATCTGTTGGCATTAACTCTCAAACATGTAGCATCATATAAATCCTAGATTAAATCTGATGACGGCTTTATTATTTTCTTTCCAGGTTTATAATGGACAAATAAGCCACTGGAGTTTAGGGCTTTCCAATGTTTAATATGTGTTCTAATATTTGTTTTGGACAATGTTTAGTATAACTGTATTTACAGTTAGGTTTTCCTATGACACAACATGAATCTACAAGAGGCTCTATAACGAAAAATATGCTGTAACCAATTCTCGATATGCAGAAAACATATCGAGGACTTAAAATACCACTAAACTAAATGAAATCTGATGCATTTTATCACCTATCACCAGAACTTAGAAGATTAATCTTATTATTGTTACATTCTTCATGATGTCTAATAGAACATGGAGTTAAAAATAAGTTTTTAATCTTTTATTTCTTATGATAAAGTTTGGTCTATGCTTAGTTTATTTAGGAAAACTGTATCCATATTATTCTACTCAGGATACTTTTTTAAATAAAGATTTTATTTTTAAGTACTCTCTACACCCAACATGGGAGCTCAAACTCACAACTCTGAGATCCAGAGTTGCATGCTCTACCAAGTCAGCCAGGTGTCCCCTACTCAGCAGGATACTTTTAATGTTTTTTGCCTCTCAAAGAAAAAAAAAATTGAATAATCTATTAATATTTACCTGAACCAGATAAATGAGTAAGGTTTTAATTTCACAAGCTTACTATTGCAAAATGAAAGATCTAGTGAATCTAACATAAATCCTGAGGGCAAAATAAAATTATTGGGAATAAAATGAAAAATAGCCATAACACAAACTATTACATTTTCCTGCCATATACTTCATTTAAAAGTATCTGAAGAAAATTTGGCCCGCTTGCACAACAGACATTATATGAATGAAAAATGTTAAACTACTACTACAGAAAAAGCATTTACAAATATGTGAACAGTACTGGACAGATACAGCATTGAAAAGTGATATATATTGTCAAACTAAATGTAACAGTAACCAAAGAGAATCATTTTATTTAACATAGAACGTTTAGCACAGAATCAAATGCTGCTATATATCCAATGTGAAAAATGACTCCAGTACAACAACAGATCGACAGGATTATTTAGTTCCACTGTTGCCAGATAAAATTACTACACGAATCCATTAAACTGGCTGTAAGCCATGTTAAACTAATTTAGAGTTTCTACAGTCAGAGTCTCAAAATATTCACGTCACCTTGTTGGTTGTGTTTGTAGCAGTCATAGCCTCCGCAGTGGCTTACTTCTACACTCCCAACTTCCCCCTTACCTGCTGTTGATCTGCTCCCTTTTTGCTATGGTTCTGGATATAGTCTACTAGCCCATGTACCACGGTCCGCACAGCAACCAGCCCGTTTTCTAGCTGCTCCCAAGTAGGAGGAGGAGCATCTACACAACAAATTAAAAAGATATTATTTAATATTTTGCCCAAAACTAAACTAATAAAAGAGTTAGTGTCAGCCCTTCAGTGAAATAAAAAGTTAGGCTTCACACAACTTTTTAGGTAATAACGTATTCACCTGAACATCATTTTAAGGAATGGATTATAAACTAAAATAACTACAGAGACAGGGGAGGTAACATAAAGAAATTAAGCAGGCCAGACAATAAATGGCAACCACCAGTAGACACTCAGTGTTGGGAATGACAACACAGAGACAGACTGTGCTGAACTGGAGAGTATTTAAGGTTATGGTCACTATTCAACTTTAGCTGATTGCTGTTATGTGACGATGCAAGGCTGGAACTCCAGATACACTGCTGTTTCCCAGAGAAAACTAAAATTTGAGATTTTCATGTAAAATTATCCAGTTTTAAGTTTTACCTAAACAATTTAGAATATTGTGCAGACCACCACTGTGTGGGCCAAACAAAACTTCACTGTGAACTAGCCAATTTGTAATGTCCATTTTGAAATTCTGCATAAATCAAGTATTGGTAAACAGTGTGTTTAAAAAGTTTTAACAGGGGCGCCTGGGTGGCTCAGTCGTTAAACATCTACCTTCGGCCCAGGGTATGATACCAGGATCCTGGGATCGAGCCCCGTATCAAGCTCCCTGCTCCGCTGGGAGCCTGCTTCTTCCTCTCCCACTCCCCCTGCTTGTGTTCCCTCTCTCGCTGCCTCTCTCTGTCAAATAAATAAATAAAATCTTAAAAAAAAAGTTTTAATAGAAGAGTCACTATATAAAGCAACTCTGCTATATATCCTCTTCATTTAATATTTGTCCAGTGCCAGTGCTGAGATTTTATAAAGGAAAAGTTCACCACAAATATGAAATGTTCTCTAAGAGAAAATATAAAAAGAAGTGAGAACACAAATATAGAGATGACTTCCTGTTGGAGACATTCTGAAAGACTTCTAGGCAATGGCTGTGAATGAGGCTTTGAAGGACACATGGAGTTTCACTTGGGAAAAAATGAAGATACAGAGAAGGTGACAAGAACAGTCATACAAAAAAGTATTGTCTGGAACACCTACTGAGTCCCAGGTATTGCTCTAGTTGCTAGGGAAGCAAAAGTGATCAAGACAAAAAACCACTATATCCAAGGAGAGGAGACAGACGATAAATAAGATAATCGAAATATAAACAATTTAGATAATGAGGACTTGAATCAATGGAGCAAAGGGTATGTATAAAATTTTAGACTGGGTGGCCTGAGAATGTCTCCTTGAGGAGGTTATATCTGATTAAAGACCTGAAAAAAGGGGATGAGTGTGCCTTGTGGATATATTAGGACAAAAATGCTCTAGGAAAAGAATAAGTGGAAAGGCCCTGATGTGAAAGTATGCCTGGCACGTTCCACAGAGGTGAAACTGGAAAGAAATGAATTAGGTGGAAAAGAATGGGAGATAAGCTTAGAAAGAGGTAAAGAATCCCAGATAATGTGAGGCTTGGTAAGTCACGGGAAAGATTTTTGATTTTACTGAACAATGGAAAGCACTGGAGATTTTTTTTAAAAGATATTTATTTATTTATTTGACAGAGAGAGAGAGAGAGAGAGAGCGAGCGCATGCACACATACAAGCAGCAGGAGCAGCGGGCAGAGGGAGAGGGAGAAGCAGACTCCCCACCAAGCAGGGAGCTGGACGTGGGGCCCAACCCCAGAACCTGGGGATTATGACCTGACCCAAAGGCAGATGCTCAACCAACTGAGCCACCCAGGCGCCCCTGGAGATTTTTTAAGATTTTATTTATTAATTTTTAGAGAGCAGGCAAGTCAGAGTGCACATGTGTATGCGAGCAGGGAGAGGGGTAGAATCTGAAGCCGACTCCGTGCTGAGTGTGGAGCCAACACAGAGCTCAACCAGTTCTGGAGAATTTTTGAACAGACGGGTAACAGGATCACTCTAGCTCCTATGCTAAAACCAGACGAACAATTGGAGGCTATTCTGTAATCCCTGAAGAGAGATGAAGATGGTAGCAGTGAAGGTGACAAGCAGAGGGATTCTATAGATGGATTTTAAAGGGAAGGGCCTACAGGGTATGCTGGTGGATCAAATGTACAAAATGTGAAAAGAGCTGAAGAAGTCTCCAAGGTGCTTAGACTGAGGTAATGAAGTTGCCACTAAAAGGAATGGGAGGTGGAGTGAGGGTGGTGCTTGGAACTCACTGTTGGACAGATTAAGTTTGAAATCCTTTTTGTTTTTTTTTAAGATTCTTTTAATTTATTCATTTGAGAGAGAGAGAGAGAGAGGCAGAGAGAGGACAAGCAGGGGTAGAGGCAGAGGGAGAAGGAGAAGCAGACTCCCCGCTGAGCTGGGAGCCCAACGTGGGGCTCGAGTCCAGGACCTGGAGATCATGACCTGAGCCGAAGCCAAACACTTAACCATCTGAGCCACCCAGGTGCCCCTAAGTTTGGAATTCTTACTACATATTCAAGTAGGCCTGCTGGATGTTGAGCAGGCAGGCGGATATACAAAAGAATTCAGGAAGAAGGTTTGGGCTAGATATACTTACTACATGTTTCACAGACTTCTAAATCAATTGCAACACACACCATTATTTCATGTGCCACCAAAATAAGATTGTTGATTAAATTACATGTCATTACTTACATAGATGCATCCCAATTTCAGAAATGTTAAGATTGAAAGAAATGTGGGCGTCAGAACTGATGAAATATAGTAAATTTGTGAGTGATATAAATATTTAAAGGTATGAGACTAGATGATATTATCTAGGGAATGTGTATTAGAAAAGGGATACATTTATTAAACTCTCAGAGCAATCAAAAAGTGAGAGGCTATGGAGATGAGAAATTAGCAAAGGAGGTTCAGAGGAGGTTCCAAAAAAATGAGAAGGAAACTAGAAAATGTGGTGGCCTGGAAGCCAAATGAAGAAAGTGTTAAGAGGATCAGAAAGTGAACAACATTAAATGCTGCAAACAGGTCAAATAAAATGAGAACCAAGAACTGATGTCTGGAATTAACTACATGGAAGTAACCTGTGACCCTGACAAAACAGTTTTGGTTGAACAGCAGAGATAAATGCCTGACTGGAGTGAGTTCAAGAGCATGTTTTGGTTTTTGTTTTTTTTTTAAAAGGAGAAAAACAGAGTAATAGGTAGATGGCAAATGCTGTCCAAGTAGGTTATATTGACAGGAGTAATAGGATGTTTGTATGTTGACAGAAATACTCCAGTAGAGAAGGAAACCTGATGATATAAGAAATACAGGATACTTGACAAGATGATATTAGGAACATGAGAAGGGAGACAGGCCTTAGCTCAGAGGTACAGTTTATCCACTGTTACACAAGGACAGAATATATTGGCACAGATACAGATAAATAGGTTGGTGACTGATGGGGTGGTGAACTTGTGGAAGTGCTCTTTTAATTGCTCAGAATGAGCAAAGCACAACAGTGAAAAAAGAAAAATGACTATGTTCTAGGAATATATCCGACCTTGTTTAAGTAATTTAATTAAGTAATTAAAAAAAGAGATTGTGTTTATTTGAGAGAGAGAGAAAGGCAGAGAGAGAGCACAAGCAGGGGGAGCAGCAGAGGGAGAAGGAGAAGCAGGCTCCCCGCTGAGCAGGGAGCCCAAAGCAGGCTTGATCCCAGGACTCTAAGATCACAACTTGAGCTGAACGCAGATGCTTAACTGACTGAGCCACCCAGGCATCCCATTTACAGTAAATTCTATAAAGGTAGATTGATAAAAAAAATAAAAATTAGAGGGCCCCAAATGCCAAGAGTTCCAAACCTTATTCAATAAGTAATGCGGTGTCACTGAAAGGTTATGAGCACAGAAATAAAATCAGAGATGTGATTTATTTGCAGCAGGAAGTGGACTGGACTGAAAAAATTAAGAGTAGAGGAAAATGGAAGGCATCCAGTCTCAGGAAAAAGAATAAGGCCCTCACCAATGCAGTATTAACCAGCATGGGATAGAGGGATATTGTGAAAGAACAGACAGATCCTGTTGTCTGAAATGGTATGTAGAGCAAGTAAAAGGAAAAGATATGAGCTAAGACAAAAGACTCAGGTTTTAAGGGTAGATACCTCAGACAATGAGGTCCTTTAACAGAGAGCACAGGAAGAAGAGCTGCTATCAAGTGAAGAAGAATTTGCTTTGAAGAACACAGAGGAGATGATGAGGAATTTCAGAAAGCATTTGGGATAGGAAGTCTGGAGTGATGAAGAGATAACAATGATAGAGATATTTGGGAGTATATTTTCTGCAGAGAGTAATACCCAGTGCTGGGAATGAATGACCATAATCAACAGAATGCAAAGAAAACAAAATTCCAAGAACACAACTGGCCTACTCCTTAGTGGGCAGAGAGGGAAGAGTGGTCAAAATAAGACAGAAGCAGCATTTAGACAAGACAGAAGGAAACTATGAGAGTACAGAAAGATAAGGTATGAGGAGAGTTTCTATAATGAGGAATTAGTTGACAACATTATCAAATGCTAAAGAGAAATCAAGTAATCTGAGGACTGAGAAGCTGCCTCTGGAATTCAAAACAAGGAAATTACTTGTGAATGTTAGGAGAATTTTAGCTCAGGAGCAGGAATAAAACACAGGGACAGCAACAGGACACAATCTAAAATACCTTAGATGTGAAAAATGAAGGTTGGGTGATTTTCTGGTCAAGGGGAAGGAGCAAAAAAGGGTTGGCAACGTAAAGATATGCAAGAGTGGATACTTGATGAATGAGACATTATCATCACAGAGAAGGAAAAAAAATGGGACCAAGAAAATGCAACTAAGGACATAGGCTATAGAAAAAATTAAAGAACTTGTGTTTCGTCAAAACAGATGAGAACAGTAAATACAGCACAATTCGGTGATGTGAGAAAGAGAACACAAAGGATCCCAGAGGAATCTATTTCCCTGGTAAAGTGAGCAGTACAGTAAAAAGGTTTTATTTTATTTTATTTTTTAAAGATTTTATTTATTTATTTGACAGAGAGAGAGACAGCCAGCGAGAGAGGGAACATAGGCAGGGGGAGTGGGAGAGAAAGAAGCAGGCTCCCAGTGGAGGAGGCCGATGCGGGGCTCGATCCCAGAACACCAGGATCACACCCGGAGCCAAACGCAGACGCCTAACGACTGTGCCACCCAGGCGCCCCTAGTAAAAAGGTTTTAAATAAATATTGGTTGAAGCAATAAAGAGATAGATGGACAAGGCTGGGGCCAGAAGCTTAAATACTGTGTAAAAGGTCTGGAGTAACTACTCTGGGAAATTCTCAAGGAATGTAACAAAAGATAATTAAAAGAATCACTGAGTAGCACTGAGGCACACATAAGACAGTCCATTAATTTCCCTTGGGTTTATTTACCTGGACTAGGGTCAATGTTTGCCAATAGCTCCAAATGGGGTCTTAGTCGGTTCAAATTTGCTGGATCTCCAGTTCGCTGGAGAGCAATTGTTAGTTCCTGAACACTTTGTGCAAAAGAGGCTGGGGTCTGCAACTTAAAAAAGATAAATATTAACTTTCAAAAACCACCTAATCCTTTTAAAGTAAAGATTATTTACAATATTGCAATCATTTTTGCAATTTATTACATTTAATTTTATCCTCCCACACATTCCAGGCTTTGGCCAGACTGGATTATTGGTGCCTGAGCAAATCCTGTACTTCCCTGCATTCATAGCTTGGCAGATTGTAAACTCTCTTCCTTCTGATGGCACATTCCTCAAATGTGAGACCTTTCTCAATTCCTCAGTTTGGAAGTATACTCTTTCCATCTTATGTTCTTAGAGCACTACATTAGTTTGGCTCTTGGAGTGCTTCCAAATAATTGAAATTTGGAGTCTAGAGATAATGCTATATAATACCAAGAATAATGAAACTGAACTCAAAGTGAGTTTGAGTTCTGTTAGAGACCTAAAATCATGACACCAGGTATAACCTTTACAGACTCAATCTGAAGTTCATCCGCTATACGAACTGAATAATTTCAATAAAGTCCATTCCAGCTCAGAAAGAATCTTAAAATGGTTTGGGATTCTCGGAAGCTATCGGGTTGTGTATTTTCCTAAAGCTTACTTAATGACATGCTTTCTTACATTAACTCCCCTAAGAGGCCCTACATAGAGGACCTTTAATAGGGGGGAAATGATTAGGTTATGGTAACTAAAGGTTCTTACTTAGAAACATTTAGCTCTCTATGCAGTTTATTAATATAGATGAGAATTTTTCTCCCCTAAAAGGTCACTCTTTAAAAGGCAATTCTTTTTAAAAAAAGCATACATTTTAAAAAACATGAAAAATTACCATTAGAATGCTAACATGCCTTTATTCAATTTTTTCATCTTTGCATGCTTTTTTTACATGTATAATCATTTTCAAACTTACGGTCTGGGTTATCATTAATATTATAACAAAAGCACTTTTCTATTGCTAACCATTTTTATTACGAAATATTTCAAAGTGTTTAATATAATGACAATACCCACTGATACTTAATAAAAATATTTCACTGAATTTTTTTTAAAGAAACTGTTATTTATCAGCTGAAGAGAGTATCTGTCTTGAAATAACTAACTTTAAAGGCCATATAACCATGTTCTCAGCAGAGAGATAGATAAACTTCTTTAACCATCTGCTTATTTTCTACTTTATAAATAATGTGGCTATTAACACTTTTGAACTCATAACCTTTTTGAAAGTTTGGATTATTTCCTTAAAATAAGTTCCTGGGAATAGTAAATCAGATCAAAGGACATGACTATTTTGTTTCTATTCACTGACAAATTGTTTCTGAAAAGATTCATAATGTATTTTATAAACCATAAGCAATGTATGGCAATATGTCTCCTTTGCTAATTTAATAGGCAATATTTGTAATGTCAGTTTTAAATGTGCATTTAATTATTATTGGAGCTGAATTCTATCAATTAAATATATTTCTTCTTTGTGAACTGATAATTCATGTTTGTCCATTAATTTAGCATGATTATTGCTTTTTCACATCACTTTTAATAAATTCTCTGTAAGGTCCAACACAGTAGCCATTAGCAATATGTGGCTCTTTAGGTTAAAATTAACTAAATAAAATAAAAATGTAGCTCTTCAGTTGCACAGTCACATTCTGGGTGCTAACAGCTGTGGGTGGCTAGTGATCACCATATTAGACAGTGCATACATAGAACATTTTCATGACCACAGAAAGTTATACTGCTCTAGATAATAAAATGCCACATACACTGCAAAGTTTACCAGTCTGTTTTAAGGGTCTCTGGATATTAAACTCATGATGTGAGGATACTGTTAACAGGATAAATTATATAGTCTAGTCCACACAAAAAGGTCAACCTCCTTGCAGAATCTTTACAAAAGCAAGCCAAGTTTCTCTTCAGAGGTAGAAAGTTACTCCTTTAACAGACCATTACTAAAGTTTCAATACATTATAATCATTCAGTTGCATAATTTCAGACTTAGGAGTTGCAGGTAAAGTTTGGGCAAAGGTATCTAGAAAAGATTTATAGCACAAAACAAGTAATATACATTATACTGTAAATTATGTAATAAGCAGTTACATTTCCCAACTGTCCTTTGACATCAATACACTACTCATTCAAATAATCCTATCTTGGGAATAACAAAAAGTGAGAATAGTCTGGAAAGATTTGGTGGTTAAGAACATGGATTCTAGAGTCAGTATACCCAACTTCAAATCCAGCCCTGTCACTGATTACCAATGTGATTGTGGAGGAATGTACTTAATCTATCTCCCTGGGACAATACAGGGTTATTGAACAGATTAAATGTATTATTTACAATGACCAGGCACCAGTAAACTCTCAGTAAGTGCTAAACAGTATTATATTGATCTACCCTTACATCTTGATCTTATTTCTTTAAATTAAATGGGAGTGGACTCTAAAGTATAATCATCTCTCTGGTTATAAGTATTTAAGGTAAAATAGTAAAAGTTAATGCTATTATAACATATATATTTACATGGTGCTTTAAGACTTTTTTTTATACTTTCATCTATTTCATGTTGAATTACAACAAAGACAATTACAGGATTACTCTAGTTTTAATAGAATTAAATACAGCACTTAGAGCCAACAACAAACAATGGAGCCTGACCATGTGTACTCTAGTGAACTTTTTATCCTAACAAAGAAGAGATAGAGTAGAAATAAGTTTATAAAAAATTTGATCAAACCTAGAATGATTGGTAACTTATTACATGAAATTGCTATGGCTGAGAATCATAAACTTCAATGTATACATTCTCCAGACCACTGAACGGCTGTTATAGGAAGACAATAAAGGCATTTAGAAAATAGGTTTAACTAATACAATGATTAAAACTCAGGGAACAAAACAAGGGAGAGAGGCAACAATAATAGAGATGGAAGACTCTCAAAAGAATGCCAGAATGTCCTGGATAAACGACTGTAACACTAATCAAATCTTTCATGAATGATTTCAATTATACATTAAATTTAAAAAACCCTTATATAAACAAACTGGTATTACTACCTGACAAGCTATGATACTCAGCTACAGATAATGCAATTTATAAGAGCCTGACATACAGTATTGACTTAAACATACATTTGTTAAATAAATTACTAAGTTATGAATTACCAAAACTCCAAGATCAGTCCAAGAACTAAGGAACAAAAAAGGGTCTACCTTGTCAATAATTGACTGCATATGAGACTTGTGAGACTGGTCTCCATAAAGCAAAGAGGACCATTGGTCTGGTGCAATTCGTAAGCCTGCTTCCATAGCAATTTGCACTATCTGGGAGTCATGTTCTCGCCGCAGAGCTTCATAGGTTCTAAATTCTTCTTTTAGCTGCATCAAAGAAGAATCCTCATCACGTTTGGTGACCTAGTAAGACACACATAATCTCATGAGTCAGGTAAGAAACAAAACTGAGTTTATACTTTATATGAGCACATATAGAGAACAGAGAATTTTTAATATAACACATTTCTTTAAACAACAATAACGAGATTAAAATGGAACACACTCTTTTGCCTATAAAACATTTCTCCCTTTAAAGATGTCAAAATCTTGTGAATAGGTCTCACGAAAGAATGAATATATGCTGGGGCAAAATCCCAAGATTGGATAGATCTTAACACATATAGAGAGCTTAAATTGTGTATGTGTATATATGCATTTTTTAAAAAAGATTTTATTTATTTATTTGACAGAGAGAGACAGCCAGCAAGAGAGTGAACATAAGCAGGGGGAGTGGGAGAGGAAGAAGCTGGCTCCCAGCGGAGGAGCCTGACGTGGGGCTCGATTCCAGGACTCTGGGATCACACCCTGAGCCGAAGACAGACGCTTAACAACTGAGTCACCCAGGCGCCCCTGTATATATGCATTTTTGAAAAGAAGAAAATACTCAAGGGACCTGTCTGGCTCAGCCAGTACGGCATGTGACTCTTGGTCTCAAGACATGAGTTCAAGCCCCACATTGGATATGGAGCCTACTTCTTTATATATACATACACACACACACACACACACACATAAAGCAATGACTTTTAAAAAGTGAAGAAAATATGTAATTATTCTGGGGGAAAATGTATGTTTCTTCTTCATAACTGTGAATTATTAAACTTGGGCTTGTCTGGCATTGAGCTGGCTGATACACCTAACTGAAAGAGCTTCATACAGAAGCTGGTATGATTCTAAAGATGATTAATCTGAGCTTAGCTTAACTTTCCATGGAGTTTTGCAGGCTGAGCCACCATCACAAAGTGTAAAATAATAAGGATAATATCTTTCAGTAATTAAAATGATTAACCCTTACTGAGCCCTAAGTATGTGCTAGTCAGTGTGTTAACTTATTATCCATCATACTGACATATTAACTTATTTAATTCTCTAAACTTGTTGAGGTAGGTACTACAGTTATTTTTGCTATATTGCTACATTTTGAATCAAGCTGGATTTAAGCCAAAGGCTCAAGAAATCAGAGTCAAATAATTTTTTAAAAAGATTTTATTTATTTGAAATACAGCGTATGAGCGCATAGGGGGGGGGGGGGGGGGCAGAAGGAGAGGGAAAAAAAAGAAGGCTCTCCACTAAGCAGAAAGCCCAACGCAGGGATCGATCCCAGGACCCTGGGATCACAACTTGAGCCAAAGGCAGAAACTTAACCAACTGAGCCACCCAGGTATCCCCAAAGTAAATAATTAATTCTAGTCCAGGATCCCCTGTATCCTAACACATTTCAGAATATATTTTACACCTTGTTAATAACCTTTTATTCCCATAATGACTCAAATTCCTGTAGTAGAAAGTTCCTATTTTTTTCTTTCACCAAAGAAAACTACAGCACAGGTTAGTTAAAACTTCTAGGTCATCTTGATTATATTTTTAAATGTATTCCATTCTTTTCTCTTTTTTTTAAGATTTTATTTATTTATTTAAGAGAGAGAACAGGAAGGGGGAAGGGTCAGAGGGAGAAGCAGACTCCCTGCTAAGCAGGGAGCCCAATGCGGGACTGAGCCAAAGGCAGTAGCTTAACCAACTGAGCCACCAGGCACCCCAAATGTATTTCATTCTTATTATAAGAAGGTCTAACTTAAATTTTGTTAGGTAAGTCCATAAAAGAACAAGTAGATTTAAAAACTCAAGAACCAGAGCCACAAAAACAAAGTATATTTTGCCACTGTTTAAAGGCAAGTCAAAATACCAAATGCGTATGTGGATGTACAGAAACATCCTCTCAATATAGGCTAAACCTTATTAAAATGTAGAATGTTTTCTATATGATATACTAGGGGTCCCTGTCTTGGTTCTCAAAACTGTCTTTTAACTAAAAACAGTCGAAGATTTCTAAGAGATGCAATGTCTAAAGTAAGTCCTGGAACTATACTGTACTAAGAAGGATTAGAATTATCCCGGTCTGAAAAGATTTTTCTTTAAAGATTTTATTTACCATGACCTGAGCCAAAGGCAGACACTTAAGGACTGAGCCACCCAAGCGCCCCTGAAAAGGTTTTTCAAATGGAAATAAATAAAAGAGATGCTAGAAGGATGCAGCTAGAATACAGCTCTATGGACACACACAGCTACAAGGAAGAATGGAAACTGCCTACCAACGTGAGTTTCACAAAGAAAATGAAATAGGTATTGGTAGGTACTTAACAGAAACTCTGCCATAGTGAAAAAAACTTAGGGTATGGACCTATTGTGATGAGAGAAGACAAGTCTTTTCATGATGGAGATTGTTATACATATTACCAACAGGAGAAGCAGGTAGACAATGAAATAAAGGTAAATAATCATCACCCAAATGAAAAATAATTGGATTTTTACACATTTCCAGTCTCTTTTTAATTACTATTAATGCTTTTATTTTATTTTATTTTTAAAAGATTTTATTTATTTATGTGACAGAGACAGCCAGCGAGAGAGGGAACACAGCAGGGGAGTGGGAGAGGAAGAAGCAGGCTCCCAGCGGAGGAGCCCGATGTGGGACTCGATCCCGGAACGCCGGGATCACGCCCTGAGCCGAAGGCAGACGCTCAACGACTGCGCTACCCAGGCACCCCTATTAATGCTTTTAATTAGGATTAAAAGAGGTTCACTGTGGGTATTCTGGGGTTTTGGGACCCCTTATTCTTCATGGGGGAAGGATGGACTTCCTTTTTCTTTCCTTTTATTTTTTAAGCTTGCAATATTGTGTCTGTCCGGTGCTGTTATTAGAGAACAAAGAACTTTGGAAGCAGACAGACATTCTGAAGTGTATTCCAGATTACACTGTACAATCATGTTATTATAATCATTACAACAAATGTGAGTTATTTGGGGGACAATCTCAACTAGCTGGGAGTTATTCTGGCTAGAGTTTCTGACAGCTACAGAGGCACCTAAGGCCAAGGACAGGATTGGGTACAGACCTGGAGTGCACACCTCATTTTCAGTATATATATAATCTGACTCTAGAAAGAAACATAATAATGTGGGCATTTAGTTAGAGCTTTAAAATTTTTTTAAAATTAAATTGGTATGCTTTTGGGGCACCTGGTTAAGCATCTGTCTTCAGCTCAGGTCCTGTGATCGAACCCCAGGTGGGCCTCTCTGCTCAGTGGGGAGCCTGCTTCTCCCTCTCTCTCTGCCTGCCACTCCCCTTGTGCACTCTCTGTCAAATAAATAAATAAAATCTTAAAAAATATATAAATAAATTGGTATGCTTTCCTGTTGATTCTGCAAACTATTCTATCTTTCTCAGGAAATGAGAAAATAAACTATAGTAGACTATAGGATTTTTTAGTTTTGAATGTCAGATGAGGGGACATGGTGACCCAGGAATGGATATCCTTACATTCTGTATGAATTAAAAAATTTTTTAGAGGCATGCCTCCCTGGTCCATGAAGTACTAGTTATGTGTGTGTGTCGGAAGCAAGAAGCCTTGACATTAAGAAGTCAGGAAAACAGGATGAATGATAAATGATACATAGCACAGATATTTGAAGTAGTGCTGATTCAATTTGGGATACAAAACAGTATGTCCAGCATTACTATATATACTGAAAATGAAATCCAGTTTCATTTGACAAATGGAATCCAGTACTGTATATGTGGAATTACAGCAGGAGCAAAGAGCAAAAATGAAACTTCTTGCTTCAATTATTCTCTGTTCAGACCAATTCTGCATATAGTCTTGGTGGAAAGATGACACAGCTTATCAGCCTCTTCAAATATAAAAATCTATAAACCTCAGTTTGATCTATGTTGTTCAATATCTAATACACAAAATTTAATATAACAAGATTTAACTTTAATAGGACACCACCTACATTCTTTTATTTATTTATTTATTTTACATTTTTGAAAAGAAAAATAATTATTGAAATTTTCTGAGGGGCAACTTTATTAAACTCAAAGTTTTACTACTTAAGTTTGGGGAAAAGACAATGTTTCCTTTCAAGCTGAAATCTAGAATTAGTTCATACCTTGAAGCAGGAAGCTCTATAAAGGAGCTGGACAACATGCCCAATGCTAGTTTTAGAGGCCTGAGGAAACCGCGGCTCCAACCTTTGCACCACAAAGAGAACCAATACTTTCCTTGACAAAGCAGAACCATCTTCCAAGGCCAGGAGAACCAGCTTTAGGGCTTCCTCCTGCATTGCTAGGAAAAGTTAGGCAAAACCGAAATTTATCATTTACAAAGATATGGTAAATTTATTTATTAGAAGGGCAATATTTAATAATTTCTGCAGGTACCACTTGATGGCCAACACAACACAGTAACACATATTCACAGTTATACTTTCGAACCACTTTGGGGCAATTTTATATTCCACTCTGCATATTTTATTTAAGAAAACAGATGAAAAATTAATACATTCAAGAAAAACTTCTATCAAATTGAAAACTTTTGACATCTAGAAAAGTTTTACACGCTCTAAAATGATATGGAAATACCCAAGCCATGATTGTCAAGTGCGATATTTCTTGGTAACAACAGAATATTACAAAGAACTAGGCTTTATACATCACACTTATAGTTCTTAACACCATACTTTCAGAATTACAGGTATAGTAAATATCAAACTTTGATCACATACCTGGTCCAAGGAACTGGCAACCCCTAGCCCTGACTGCTGCCCAAAGATTAGAGGAGAGTTGCTGAGGATTCTGGTGCTGAAGAATGAGTTCTGTAACTGTTCGTTCACCTAAAGATCGAGCTGCTCTCATAGCACGAATCCTGCCTTCTTCTTCCACTAGCTGGCAGTGGACCAGAGTCACCAGCTTCCTCTGCATTGGGCGACTCAGAACACTCTGAGTAGTGCTATTCAGACCCACTCCTTTAAAAGAAAGTAGAAAGTTATTTCTACGTTTACGATGCAATTTTAAGAGTCCAGAAAAACTTCCTCTGAAGGCCTGACTGACTTATGCATATGTGAACAGTTCCCAGTTCTGCTAGAATGTTTAAATAATAGATAAAATTATATAAAGCCTAGTTTTCATTTTAAAAGTATACAAAAGCTGTTATCTCATTTAAATATAACACTCATTACAACATTAAATATATCATTATTCATCATAACCATGGAGGAAAAGGGAGAAAAAGCCAGAAAACAATAATTAGTTTAAGACTCAAATCTTGAGGTCATAACAGTTCTGGCATACTATTTCATAATGGTTAATTTTACCTTCCTAATGAAATAATAAGCTATAATGGCAAGGCAGTAAGATCAACTTCCAGTTTTAATTCATTCCCTATGGCACACCATATAAAACTGAATAGAATGCAGACAATCCAGAGCTGTCACATGATGGACAGCCCTTCTGAAACCATTAGTATATTCACGCTTACTTTTGCAACTCATTCAAATGTTTCCAACATCACATAAACTCTAAATTCACCTATTTGATGTGGTTTGTAATGATATTAGTGTTTGTGGGTTTGATTTATAATAAATAAGTGAATTTCATTAGCATTCACTTATAGCCCACAATTTTTAAAAAAAATATATTTACTTATGGGGCGCCTGGGTGGCTCAGTCAGTTAAGGGTCTGCCTTTGGCTCAGATCATGATCCTGGAGTCCTGGGACTGAGTGCCACGTCAGGCTCCTTGCTCAGTGGGGAGCCTACTTCTCCCTCTCCTCCCCACTTGTGCTCTTTCTCTCACTATCTCTGTCGCGCTAATAAATAAATAAAATCTTCTAAAAAATAAAATAAATAAAAACAAAACAGATTTATTTTAGAGAGGAGGGGGAGGGACAGAGGGAGAGAGAAACTCAAGTAAACTCTGAGCATGAAGCCTGACATGGGGCTCAATCTCATGACCCTGATATCATGACCTGAAATGAAATCAAGAGTTGGACGCTTAACTGACTGCACCACCCAGATGCCCCTATGGCCCACAATTTTTATGATAATAAAAACATCTTTAATAAGCATGTTTAGTATGGATAGTTGCATCCAATTTACCTCTAGCACTGCTGAGTGGTTTCAGGTACAATGCTAATTCTTCGACACATTTCTTGGCTTCCTCATAATGCTTTGTATCTTCAACTCCACTACACAAGGTAATGGGCTGCTGCTCAGGGACCTTGAGGTCAAAAGAAAAAGTATGTATGAGTACTCATTATTAAATGTTTTATCGAGTATACTTTATGCACTGCTACTCTAACTGTGGTAACATCAAAACTCCCACTAAATTTATTGAATTCTTCCAAAGGCCTTTTCTATAAAATACATAAAATTTAATGCATTATTTTGGTTTTAAAATAGCTTTACTAAAATATAATTTGTATACCATATAAGCGACCAATTTAAGATATACTATTCAATGGTTTTTAGTACATTCATAGTTGTACAACCATAACCACAGTTTTAGAACATTTTCATCATCCCTCCAAAGAAGACCATACTCTTTTAAGTCTCCCCTCCCATATTTCCTCCCAACTCCCCACCAACCACAGGAAAACACTTATCTACTCTCTGTCTCTATGGAGTGAGTTGCCTGTTTTGGACATTTCACATTAACAGAATCATAGAATCATACAGTAATTTCCAAAGTGGCTATACTTCTTTTATCCTCATCAGCAATAAATGAGTTCTATTGCTCCACATCCTCACCAGCATTTGGTATTGTCAGTGTTTTGGATTTTAGCTATTCTAACTGGTGTGCAGCAGAATCTTTGTTGTTTTAATTTGCAATTTGTTAATGACAAATGATGTTGAGCAATTTTTCATTTACTCATTTGCCATCTGTATATCTTCTTTGGTGAGGTGTCTATTCAGATCTTTTCCCATTTAAAAATTATGTCCTTTTTATTATTGAGTTCTAAAAGTCTTTTACATATCCTAGACACAACTTTCTTTCAGATACGAGTTACAATTATTTTCTCCCATTCTGTGAGATGTTCTTTCACTCCCTGATGGTGTCCTTTGAAGCACAAAGTTTTAAATCTTGATTTAGTTCAATTGATCTGTTTATCCTTGTGCTTTTCATGTCATATCTAAAAAAAACAAAAACAAAAACCACTGCCTACTCCAAGGTTATAAAGATTTATACCTGTATTTTCTTTTAAGAGTTCTGTAGTTTTAGCTTTTACACTTAGCCTTTGGTTCATCTCGAGTTAGTTTTTGTCTATGGTGTGAGGTAGGGGTCTAAACTCATTCTTTTGCGTTTGCGTATCCAATTTTCCCAGCATCATTTGTTGGAAAAACTGTCCTTTCCTCACTGAATGGTCTTGACAACACTGTCAAAAATAATTTCATATATGTGGGTTTATATTTCTGGGCTCTGTTTTATCCCGTTGATCTAAATGTCTGTCTTTATACCAGTAGCACACTGTTTTCATCACTATAGCTTTGCAGTTTCAAAATGTGGAGTGTGATTCCCCCAACTCTGTCCTTTTTCAAGATTGTTTCGGCTATTTGTGGTCCCTTCTGATACCATATGAATTTTAGGATGGGTTTTTTTGTTGTTGTTTCTACAAAAAGAAAAACCACCATTGGGACTTTGATAGAGTTTGCATTGAATTTGTAGATTGCTTTGGGTAGTACTATGATCTTAAGAATATTAAGTCTGGGGGCGCCTGGGTGGCACAGCGGTTAAGCGTCTGCCTTCGGCTCAGGGCGTGATCCCGGCGTCATGGGATCGAGCCCCACATCAGGCTCCTCTGCTATGAGCCTGCTTCTTCCTCTCCCCTGCTTGTGTTCCCTCTCTCGCTGGCTGTCTCTATCTCTGTCGAATAAATAAATAAAATCTTTAAAAAAAAAAAAAAGAATATTAAGTCTGCCAATCCATGAACACACAATGTCTTTCTATTTACTTATGTCTTCTTTAAATTTCTTTCAGCGGTGTTTTGTAGTTTTCAGTGCACAAGTCTTTTGCCTCCTTCGCTAAATTTATTCCTAAATATTTTTTTGATGCTACTGTAAGTGGATTTGTTTTCTTTTTTTTTTCTTTTTCTTTTTTTTAGATTTTATTTATTTATTCGACAGAGATAGAGACAGCCAGTGAGTGAGGGAACACAAGCAGGGGGAGTGGGAGAGGAAGAAGCAGGCTCCTAGCGGAGGAGCCTGATGTGGGGCTCGATCCCAGAACGCCGGGATCACGCCCTGAGCCGAAAGCAGACGCTTAACCGCTGTGCCACCCAGGCGCCCCTGGATTTGTTTTCTTAATTTGCTTTTGGATTGTTCATTGCTAGTGTACAAAAACGGAACTAATGTGTTGACTTTGTATCCTGCAACTTTGCTTAATTCACTTATGAACTCTAACAGCTTTTTAATGGAAATTTTAGAGTTAAAATAGTGGCTATTATATATTAAAATGCCCTATCCTTGTTCCTCAAAATGTTAAAAACAGAACTACCCTACAATCCGGCAATTGCACTACTAGGTATTTTCCCAAAGGATACAAAAATACAGATTTGAAGGGACATATGCACCCCAATGTTTTACAGCAGTATTATCAACAACAGCCAAACTATGGAGAGAACCCGAATGTCCGTGGACTGATGAATGGATAAAGAGATGCAGTGTATGTGTGTAAACACACACACACACACACACACACACACACACAGGAATATTACTCAGCCATCAAAAAGAATGAGATCTTGCCATTTGCAATGACATGGATGGAGCTAGAATATATTATACTAAGTGACATAAGTCAGTCAGAGAAACACAAATACCATATGATCTCACTCATATATGGAATTTAAGAAAGAAAACATGGGAAGGGGGAAAAGAAAAAAAAGAAAGAAGAAACAAGTCATAAGAGACACTTAACTATAAAGAACAAACTGAGGGCTGATGGAGGGATGTGGATGGGGGGTGGGCTAGATGGGTGATGGATAGCAAGCAGGGCACTTGTTATGAGCAGTGGGTGCTGTAAACAACTGATGAATCGCTGAATTCTAATCCAGAAACCAATATTGTACTGTATGTTAACTACTTAAAATTTAAATTAAAAAAATAAAATAAAATGCCCCCTCCTCAAATATAAACATTAGTTGTTTCAGTTAAGATATAACAAGATCTTACTCATTTTGCAGAAAGAGTTAGTTCATCTTTAGAAAATTTTACGAAAAAAAGCAAGCCTTGGTTATTTGCTATTAAAACAGTATATTTCTAAAATTATTATCCTTAATAAGTCTACTTTTAAAATGTTTCCAAAACATAATAGTGGGATTTTCAAAATAAAGAGAAATGATTATGAAATGAAAAATTAAGTACAAGAAGCAAAAGGATCTACTGCACTTTCCCTTTAGGCAAATATTTTGTAGTGCTGTTGGTGACATCACAAGAGAGGTTTATAAATTAGTTTTCCCTTTGAATAAGCTATTCTAGAACTGCTCTCTTCATCTCCAACATATGTAACATCAACCTTTCCTACATTTTAGCAGCTTATATCAAGACTGATCTAGAGAACATTAATGTGGCCAGATCCAAAGTTCTAGCATATTATTCAGAAAATGATTTATGGCCCCCAGTCAATGAGCCACCATCAAGGACTCAGCAGCCTCCCCCTTGAACCCACTCACTTCCCGACACTTGGCCCCCGCCCCACCCACCAGCCTTCTCCAGCCGCCACCTTCCACAGGTCTGCTTTCCAGAACCTCCACTCTTTCGAACCCTTTGCTGACGCAAGTGAAGGTGATAATCTGCTTCCTGCTGGCACTGAGGATTATATCCATGTAAGAGTTCAACAGAGAAACGGCAGGAAGACCCTTACTACTGCCCAAGGGATCGCTGATGATTATAATAAAAAGAAACTAGTGAAGGTGTTTAAGAAGAAATTTGCCTGCAGTGGTACTGTAACTGAGCATCCAGAATATGGAGAAGTAATTCAGCTACAGGGTGACCAGCACCAAGAACATATGCCAGTTCCTCGTAGAGACTGGACAGGCTAAGGACTACCAGCTGAAGGTTCATGGGTGTTAAGTGCTTTTGGCTCACTGAAGCTTAAGTGGGGATTTCCTTGCAATGAGTAGAATTTCCCTTCTGTCCCTTGTCACAAGTTTAAAAACCTCACAACTTATATAATGTAACTATTGGGGTTTGCTTTTAATTTGGACTAGTGTAACTCTCTCATGCAATTAACTGAAAAGAACCATTAAAAAAAAAAAGAAAATGGGGGTGCCTGGGTGGCGCAGTCGTTACTGCGTCTGCCTTCAGCTCGGGGCGTGATCCCAGTGTTCTGGGATTGAGCCCCACATCAGGCTCCTCTGGGGGGAGTCTGCTTCTTCCTCTCCCACTCCCCCTGCTTGTGTTCCCTCTCTCGCTGGCTATCTCTCTCTCTGTCAAATAAATAAATAAAATCTTTAAAAAAAATGATTTACGGTAGAGAATATGGCATTTCAGACTCACACTATGCAAATTTAGTAAAGAATTACTTAAGTAAATTCTATCTAGCTTTCAAAAACCCACCTCCCTTGGCTTTGTGAAATCTTCTGAAGATACTGCTAGTCTCTAAATTTGAGAATATGGACATTAAATTTTAGATCATTACCATCAGAATTGCTAGACTAACTTTTACATTTAGACACCTAGGGATATTTGCTCCTACTCTAGAAAAATGGTCTCCAAAGGCTATGCTCTATAGTACTTGTCACCGTTTTCATCTTTCATTTCAGTTCGTGTCTACTAAGGAAAACTGTCTGAAGTAGCTTCACTTTTCCTATTAAGTAAAATGCAATGGTTTTATGAGTAATATTTTCCTCTATCCTCTTAGGTTTCTCTAGTGATCTGAACTGCTAAGATTGTTGAGAAAGGCTGACCACCAGATTAAATGACTTCCTGTGCTATGACCAAGGAACACTGCACTACCACAATATATCTCCCAACACACTGAAATAAAGGATTTGCACAGTACTGAATAGAATTTTATCTATTTAGATAGAAGGCAATGTTGCCCAATTTTAATTCAACAAGTTTCCCTTAGGAGGAAAACACATACACTCAAGAAATTAAAAAGAGTAGTAGTCACCCATCTTACCTGAGCACCCACTAGCTGCAGCAATGCTGAGTTCACGGGGAGGAGCTCAATGTCTGTATTGATAGTGGTCTGGTCAAATGGGCAAGCCTTGCGGTGGAGTTTATTCAGGCACATCTTGCAGACAGTATGGCCACAACCCAAACTGATGGGCTTTCGAATTGTTTCATCGAAAGTCTGAGTGCAAATCGGGCAGGAGAGGAAATCCGTCCATTGTGGAGCTTGTACAGGCATTGTTACTGGAGTTACAATTCACTAACACACACACACAAAATAATCTAAAGCAAAGATTCCACTGGAATCAAAATCTTTGAAAAAAGTTTGTTTTTTTTTTTTTAAATATCTTCTGTAGATACAGTCAGCACATAGTGTGAAATATAACCTGGGGGAAAAGAAAAGAGAGAGAGAGAAATTAGTGTGTTTTCCTTTTCAATTAAACTGTGCATTCACACTCTCCACCTACATACAACCTTTTATACCACATTTATATCACTATAGTATATTGTTTTGCACTTTTATAGAATTAGAGCCATAACAAAACATCTAGTCTCATCCCCTCACTATAGAGATGGGGAGTGGATCCCAGAAAGAAAATTACTTGCCCAAGGTAACAACTGAAGTCAGTAATAAAGTTAGATCCAGTATCTAAGTCTCTGAAGTTTACTGAAGTCTATGATTATATTGGAGAATTAGCCTTTTTAAGGCGGTTAATAGTATTATTTCTTGATTTGAACACCAGTTGCATCAATCTGCTCAGCTGTGAAAATTTATCAAGCTCTACGCTGATGATATGTACACTTCTATGCATGTTTTTTAAAGAGTTTTTAAAAATTGGCCTAAAGTAAAAACTACCTTAAAATACTTTATCATCAAATTGGGTATGGGTGGGGCACCTGGGTGGCTAGGTTGGTTGGGCATCTGCCTTCGGCTTAGGTCATGATCTTAGGGTCCTGGGATCAAGCCCCGAGTTGGGCTCTCTGCTTGGTGAGGAGCCTGCTTCTCCCTCTCCTCCCTGCTCTTGCTCTCTCTAGCTATCTCTGTCTCTCTCTCAAAGAAATAAAATCTTTAAAAAAATGGGTATGGGTACTGAGATAACAAAGAGTCTGTGGGCTTTTTTAAAGTTTGTTTTTAAGGGTCTTAGATATTAAGAATTTTATTTACAGATAGTTAGCTGTCTTTAAGCCCCTGGTATGGCCTATTATTTATTGCTATTGTGTGCTGTATATTAGAACAAATGCATAAATTATTTACTTCAAAAGATTTTTTTAAATTCTCAAATTTATGAATGACAGAACAATTATAATAATTCAAATTGTAATCAAATTTCATTGCCTACCCTCTGTTTTTGGCAGAGGACAATAGCCAAATCGCAAACTCATCAGCTGTGTCTAACTGAAATTCTTTTTATATATAAAATTCAACCTAAAACTTCTAGCACATGTCTTAAACAATACCTACTACACTTACTTTAACTGTAGCTTCTAAAAATGAGAACTGATGCACAGAACAATAAAGTAACAATATTACAAGGTTCTTTAAGATTTGATTATGCTGGAGACTACCTACAAAGATGAAAAAAATTATTTAAGCTGTAATTAACTAGGAAAGTAAATCATCTAATTACCTTATTCTTTGAGCATTACATTTAATTCTTGTTTTATTGAAATAACTCAACCTTAAATGCAAGCCCATTATTGATGAGAGCAGTTTCCATCAGGTATGCTAACAATGTATCCACTCATTCAACAAACATTTACTAAGCACTACTATGTGCCAGACTGAATTGCTGGAGAAACAGTGAAACAGCACAGTCCTAATATCTGCCTTCTGAGTAATCTTAGTTCTGTTTGGGTTTTTGCAAAGTGTGCTATAAGATAAATGGATTTTACCAAGTTAATTTCAAGTTCAGGACATAAAATTAAAGTTATCTGCATGTGTGTTAAAACAGCCCCTGCAATAACAAGAATGAGTAAATAAAGAAATTGCTCACATTTTGATTTCTATACTGTTTTAAAGAAAAAAAACTTCTAATAAAATAGATTTAATCAAATAGATTATGAGTAGCTACACGTATGTTTATATTAAATTATTACTACTTAATAAATTGAAACTCTCATCTGGAATGGTAAAAAAGAGAATACAGTATCTAATTACTCTATTCAACTGCAGACTCAAATGCTACATTTGTGTATGGGGTTAAAGAATGCTCCAAAATAAAGAGAAAAGGGGTAAATTTTTAGAAGACATAATACTCAGAAAAGGAAGTAGGAATTAGTCATAAACTGCTTGCTGAACCTGGTTAAATCAATAAAGTATCACCCACATTAACTGGGCTATAGATTAACACAGCAATATATATTAATGCCTGCGAAGAATCTGATCTTGAGTTAATCTCTGCGAAGTAGAGTTTAATGATCCCTTCCTTTTTATTAGTATGGCCTTGGAGACAACTTAAAAATTGTTAATCATAAAGTAAAGAAAAAACACAGCACTTTATTCTCTCAAACACTATAAAAATTATACAAACCCCAAAGGGCACAAAATGTAAATATTTTATTGCACATCATTATATTTTTTACTATTTACACAGCTGTGTGCCACATACTATGCTAAATGCCTTACACAGAGTACTTATAAAAGGTAGATAATTACTGTTATCCCATTTTATAGATTTGGGAAATGGAGGTTTAGAGAGGCTGCATAAGATAAAAAGAAATAGAGCTAAGATATTAAGCCCAGATATTCTGGCACAAAACCCAAACTCTTAACCATATCACCACTCACAAATTAAATATAAAGAGGGAAGAACTACTTGTGACTTCATTCAAAAACCAATGTCACAAAGCTGTCCTAACAGCTATTGACCTCACAGCAATTCTGCTAAACTTATTGCCAAATCTAATGGTCAGGTCATTGTTCTAATCTCATTTGTCTTCTCAATAAGATATGAAACAGATGACTACTAACTCCCTGCTTCTTGAAAGTGTCAATGAAACACATTCCCTTCATCCTTTCTAACTTGCTATGTTTTTGATCTCTTAAACTCCTAAATGGTAGAATCATCAGATCTCTCTTTTGAGTTTCCTTTTCTCATCATTCTTCAGCTAAAATCCTGAAACAGCTTTCTATCAAACTTAGAATAAAATCTGGATTTCTTATTCTGGTTTACAAAACCCTAAATGATATGACCTATAATTCTACTTCAACTTCATTATCCAACACTTATCCCCACCACCATGGTACTGCCCAGCTACTCAAGTGAAGCTTGTTCCCACCTTAGTATGTTAGTACGAGGTATTCTCTCTAATCTTTGAGTTGGAAGCCACTCTTTATCACCTAGATGCCACCAAAAATGTAAGTCCTCGCTAACCACTTAAAACTCTAAATCACTCTCTGGTCCATCACTATATTTAAATTCTCTATAAAGCATTTCCATCATCTATAAGTAGCATTTTCTTTCTTATATTTTTATCTGTTTGCTTAATATCTAACTTCTATATAGATACACAAGAGCTGAGACCTCATCTGTCTTGTTCACTGTGAAAGCTATAGCTCCTCGCTACAATTTAGGCACACTAAAAATTTTGTGTATAATTTCAGAGAGTTCACAGACCTGTGGAAATCTATTCAGAAATCTCTAAGGTACTTAACTCTAAGAATTTCAAATCTATATTATTCCTCAATGAGTCTTAAAATTACAAGTAAATATTTGAGATTTATCACATGTCAGACACTGCAATATGGAAAACAGGTAGAAAATACAGTCAACATCAGTTTTACAGACTTGAAAACTTATGGCTCTCCTACATGATCTCAGATCTGTGCTGCCATAACAAATTTTCCAAATTATTCTGTTGTAACAAGAATTGTTTAGGGACACCTGGGTGGCTGAGTGGGTTAAGTGTCTGCCTTCAGCTCAGGTCATGATCCCAGAGTCCTGGGATGGAGCCCCACATCGGGCTCCTTGCTCAGTAGGGAGCCTGCTTCTCCCTCTGCCTGTTGCTCCCCTGCTTGTGTTCTCGCTCGCTCTCCCTCTAGCAAATAAATAAATAAAAATCTTAAAAAAGAATTGCTTAAAATTGAATCATAAAATTTTATTGGTAAAAGATACCTTAAAGATCATCTGGTTCTAGCTTAATTTTTCAAAATGAGATACCTAACATTTACTTATGTCCCTATCAAAAGCAAATATTAAGCTTTTTCAAATACCTCTTTTCACTTAATCTTTAAAACCCAAAGAGCAGGATGCCTGAGTGGCTCAGTTAAGAGTCTGCCTTCAGCTCATGCCATGATCCTGGGCTCCTGGGATGATTGAGTCCTGCATGGGGCTCTCTGCTCAGTGGGGAGTCTGCTTTTCCTCCTCCTTCTGCCCCTCCCCCCTGATTGTGTGCATGCTCTCCCTCTCCCCCTCTCTCTCAAATAAATAAAATCTTAAAAAAAAAAAAAAAGAAATTATACCTAGGAACCTTTCTCCATTCCCAGTAACAATTAAACAGTCCATTACTTGCAAAAAAAATGTTTTATTGGTCTTTACTACGTACCCAGTACTGGGGGATAAAAAACAGTGAACAAGCAAGTCATTCCAAGTCTGCATGGACCTTACATTGTTTCCTTCATTACCTATCTAAACAATAATGACACAAACTAAGTATGTGATTCCGAGGCATAGTAAATGGTATTAAGGTAAAGGTAAAAGGCTTATATGTATTAAGTACATATAACAGATAATCTAAACAAATTGGGGTGAGGTTGTATGGGGCATTGCTTTCCTGAGGAAGTGATATTTATGGTAATACCTTAAAGACGAAGAGTAAATAAAAGTTATGGGAAGAACAATGCATAATATGCATGCACAAATTCTAGGTAAGGAAAAGCATAACCACAGGCTCTGAGACTAGAGACAATATAGTACAATTGGGAAGCTAGAAAGAAGCAACAGGGAAATGAAAAGCAAAGAAGAGAGCAAGAGTAATAGGTATGAGATGAAAGAATCAGCAAGGGCCAAATAACACAGGATCTTTTATTTTCTATTACTGTACTTGGTCATAATAAGAAGAGTAACACGAGGGCACTGAAAGAGGCAGGAAGGATCCCACTTCATTGTTTTTCATACTCCTCAAACTGCATACCATTCTCACGAATCATTGTTCACGGAGATCTCCTTCAAGGCCCAAACTGGAAGGAGAACCTAACACTGTGATTTCTCTCTTTCACTATTGGGCCCTGAACCACCTAAATGCTGTTACACCAGCATCATGCCTACTTTAAGAAAATCTGGTATGTAAAAATTCTAATACTGGGAAGAAATAGGTTACAGTGACTATTCGTATTACAGAAAGATAATCTACTTTACCAAGGTATTCATAACAGGATTCTTTTAAAAGGCTAGAAATCTTTGTAATTGAGAAAAATTGAAAATATTCTGTCCAAAATAGGGGAACAGCTAAACAGGGGTACACCTGTACTATGGAAACAGATGGAATTATCAAAAAGAAATTCATGCATCAGAAATAAAAAGGGATCCAAGACATATTGAAGCAAAAACAAAACTTGCTGACCTATGTATGGTATCATTTGTGTTTGAGGGAAAAATCCTATATATTAGTCTTGGTATTAATGGGTGTAAATGGATGTAAGAAAAAGGTCTGGAAAGCTAACCTAACAAACTTAACAGCAGTTACACAATGGGGCAACTTATAAAATGTATATAATCACAAATTATGTAAGTGCAAATAAATTTGAAAAAATGAAAACAAGAGAAACTAGAGTACATTTGGAACACAGTTCAGGCTATTTCTAAGATAAATTATTATAAGACTAAAACATTATTCCTTATTAAACTGACCATTTTACACATTTGGATATCCATATCATCAAAACTTATGAATTCTTTTCAAAATTTATTAAAAGTTCCTTTATAACTTCTCTATAATTTACCTGGTTCAAAGAACTAGCACAGTTTATTACTTTTATATATCATTTCATCTCACTTAACCTAGTAAAATAAGGTATATAGTTGCTAATCTCTTACATTTCCTAGTAAAATAGTTCTTAGAGACAACTAAAACAAACTTGATAGAATAAACATACAGAATCAGCACCAGGTTCTTCACTAAAAATAAAAGCATTCTTTTGATCAGAAAGATAGGTATGAAGAGATGGAGGGAAAATAGTATTTTAAAAGCTTGACTTTGCTTGGGAAATTTGATGATTATGAATAATAACTCACTCTTTGATGATTCTATTTCAGGAACTACAAAATCATGAAGCAAAGATTTTTTTTTAAAGATCATCAAAATGTCATTGGTAGTTATTAGATCTAAAACAATTTGCACTTCCTCATTCTTTAAATATCTTTCTCCAGGGGCCCCTGGGTGGCTCAGTTGGTTAAGTGCCTGCCTTTGGCTCTGATCATGATCCCAGGGTCCTTGGACTGAGCTGGCATCAGACTCCCTGCTTCTCCCTCTCCCTCTGTCTACCACTCCTCCTGCTTGTGCTCTCTGTCAAATAAATAAATAAAATCTTTTTAAAAATTAAAAAATAAACATCTTTCTCCAAAGTCATCTTTTTAAACATTCTCCAAGCTTTCTCAGAGACAGATGTTTACATCATCTTCAACCACAAAACGTATCTAAACCACACAGGACATATGGCTTAGTGAATGTAATAAACATTCTTTCAGGCAAGAGTAAACATATGAAATAAAATTACTAAGATACCAAATACCAACATCCAAATCCTCTAAGCTTCTTCACAGCAAAGTTCTGTCAGGAAAAAAAAAAAATCCTAAATAATTCTACTAATCAAAGCACATGTGCTCAAGGCCTCCAGATAAATCATTATGTGTTAAGGGGTGTGCCCAAATCTAGCTCAACAGGAGTAATTCTACTGGAACCCTTCTAATCAGAAAAGCATGAATGATGGTCCTCTTTACTAAAATCTAACAAAACCCAATGAGGGGCTGCTGCTCAATGATGAGAGCAATGGTTAACTCTCCTATCAGTTAAAGTAAGGCCTACTCCCCTACATAAATGGCAAATAGTAATTTTACTGATCCTAAGTGAAAATACAGAATACACATGATAGTTAAACAGCAATCAATCCACACTGATGAAGGCCCAAATTTTAAAGTATCATTTAACTTCCCCAATAATATGCACATTTTTATACCAGGAATAGTGCTCATAGCTACTACAGACAAAATGCATGAAAGGACAGGATGCATGAAAGAGCCTGGTTTTCTGAAAATAAACTGTGGGTCAGGCATTACGTTAGGTGTTTTCAGATGCTTCTCTTTTTAAATGTGTACCATAAATCTAAACCACAAAATAAACCACTACCAGCCACCAATATTTGTTAAGTACCAAGTAGGTGCCAGCACTTTCAGTGCTCTGTATATAGTATCTAATTAAATAAACGTTCACAGCAATGCTGTAATGCAGTTATTATCTTCATTTTAATGATAAAGAAACCAAAGTACAGAGAAGTACCCAAAGACACAAAACTAGTCAGTGGCAGGACTATGATTCAAACTTGGCCAGCCTAACTCCCAAGCTTGTACTTTTAAATACTATAACTTGTGCCATCTTACAGATGAGAATTAGTAGTCCTTAAGGCAAGGGAACTTTTAAGGGTGATGGAAATTTCTAAAACTGGACTGTGGTGATGACAGCACAGTTCTGCAAAGTTACTAAAATTCATCAAGTTACACACTTAAAATAAGTGAATTTTATAATGTGTAAATTATACTTCAATAAAGCTATTAAAATAATCATTAAAGGCTTTTAAATAAGTCTTAGTTTTCAAATTTTTAAATGTAATATTTTAAAAATATAAAGAATCTTCGGATCTGTTCTACAAATGCAGCAGTAGCCCTATTAAAAGCTAAATTATATTGCTTTGAAGATGTCATTGAAATATATTAAAAACTGACATTCAAAAAATTGTTAAAAGTGTATTACCATCTTCTCTACACAGGTTCATTTTATCTGCTTCTGATTTAGAGGGAGAAACAGAGAAATAAAATTCATCAAGTATCTAGTCTGGGCCAGTCACCCCGCTGAGGCATTTTTATGCCCATTTTATACGTAACACTTAAGCTTCAACAGCATTAAATAACTTGCCTAAAGCTAATAAATTGTGAGCTGAGACCACAACTCAGCTCTTAAGTGAATCTGAAGTATAAGTTGCATTAAGAAAGACATATTAAACAAAACTTTATTGTCTGTAAGAAGAAAATCTTGGATCTCCTCTCTGCCCTATGAGATGAGTTTAACTCTTTATTCTTGGTCTTAATTTAATTTGCCATTTCTCTGGAACATTTCCATAGCAACTAATATGCAGGGCAACTTCAAACAACATTTTTAACCAACTTGAAAAACGAAGCTAAAAGCAAGAAATCAAAACAGAAAGAAGAAAAATCAATGAAGACTTATAACACTTCTCAGTGTTCTAATTCTCAGCAGAGTATCAATTAATTTACAGATGAAATACTAATCTGAGATTTTTGAGGAGGCTCAAGGTTTTTCCAGCAATAATATCCTGTGAAGAAAGACACTATTTTGATTGCAAAAAATCTCTCTTCCCAAAATATACGAATTTGTAACCCTATATTGTACACAACATTCTAGATATAACTAATGTAATATACTAATGTTAGTACAAATGGACAAATACTTGGGACAGGAATAAAGAGAATGGCTTCTGATTTAGAGGGAGTAAAGCCTGAAAGACAGAACATGACAAACAACGGTTGAGAAAGCAGCAAAGGGTTGTACTTAGCTGGCTTACTTTCCCAGTGTTCAGAACAACAACAACAAATTTCTATCTGCAACTTAATGCCAAATTTAGGAGAAGAAACAGTAAGGGAGAATAAAACAATTCATGGGGAAGCTGTGTGACCTGAAGTTGAAACAGTGCTCTATAAAGTGAATGACAACTTCTACCTCTATGTACACAGTTTAAAGCTCCAGGTTTCTATTCTACATAAAGTTATGCATTGTGTGTAAATGTGCTACACCGAAGAGGACATCACCAGTTATTAAAAGGTGGCAGAAAAGCATCATCTTGAAAGTCCCTGTGAAGTAGTAAGCAGGGAAAACTTACCCATTATAGCAAAACAGCCGAAGGTTATTTTATTTTTTTTCAGCTTTTGCATCAATATTCTGCTGAATATTACATATACTATATTGTCAAGTAAGTATGTCATCACCATTTAGTGGTATTCCAAACACTGACAACACAACAAGACCTAATAACCAAAATCGGGCATATTTTGGAACACTAGGCATTTTAGTTGATCTGTTATCTTGTTAAGTGCTTTCAAATTAAATGCACATTTCTGATACTGGTTGTTTTCTTTGTGAATATGGATGTCTCCTTAATTTGGCCTCTTTTCTAAACCACAAAAATAACTCAGTCCCAACACAAAAGGATCCACGAATAATTTTTGGTGACTAGGCCAAATATTTTAACCAGACTTTAAATAGTTTTTCAGATCACGTTTAGAAATCTCTCCTCCTACTACAATAATGGCTCCTTTGGAGAACAGGAAGTTTGTTCCTCCGGTCTGCACAAGTTATTTTGAGACACAATGACAAATCTGATTGGCAAGTACTCAGTAATCTTGGATGTAGGGGTAAATGCTCACAAGGAAAAGAAAATCTAACTTGTACCTCATAACTCATATTTCAGACTGTTAATTACAATGAAATTGAGACATTATAAGAAGCAGCACTAATAATCCGTTTCTTCAACGTACCCCTCTTTACTAATTCTTTCCCACCCACATGCTTAAATCCTTGTTCGGAAGAACTTTAAAAAACCCACATTTCTATCTCCAACCTGTCTCTAACCTTTAATTAAAAAAAAAAAAAAAAGTTGGGGCAGTTGACTGGCTAAGTGGGTGGAGCCTGCAACTCTTAATCTCAGGGTTAAGAGTTCAAGCCCCACACTGGGCACAGAGTTTATTTAAAAAAAAAAAAAAAAAAAAAAAAGTCATTCAATCCCTGTCCTTATTTTCTTCCTAGGTTCTATTCTTTACTCCCTCACCTTTCGGTTTTAAAACTACCACTCTATTCCAATCACTATGTTGAAACAATTTTTTTTTTTTTAAGATTTTGTTTATTTATTTGAGAGAGAGAGACAGCCAGCGAGAGAGGGAACACAGGCAGGGGGAGTGGGAGCGGAAGAAGCAGGCTCCCAGCGGAGGAGCCTGATGTGGGGCTTGATCCCAGAACGCCAGGATCACGCCCTGAGCCAAAGGCAGACGCTTAACGACTGAGCCACCCAGGCACCCCTATGTTGAAACAACTCTTAACAAACACATCAATAACCTTCTTCTGAAGTTGAACAGTTATATCTCAGTCATTATCTTCTTCTTATATAGCATTTAATAATTTTGACCAGTTATTCCTGCAATCGCTGCCCCCTTTTGGTTTCTATAATGGCATACTGTCCAGGTGTTCCACTAATGGCAGGCCACTCCTTGTGTGCCTCTGTTGAGGGCTTCTCCTTCTCTGCCCATCTCTGGAATATATGTGGTTTTACAGAATTCCTTCCTCAATTTTCTCCTCTACCAACTTACAGTGAGAGATTTCATCTATTTTTCAGCTTTCAAATACCAACTACATGCTGATGATTTTCAAATCTATGTCTCAGTTCCGACTTCTCTTCTGAATGCCAGCCAGGGCCATATAACCAGTTCGCTACTAGCCATCCATGTCCAACTAGTGTCTCAAATCATCTCAACTTTACCAAAAACCTTTTGTTCCTATGTCAATGATCAAGTCACTTACCCAATGACAGAAGCATGGGGAATCATCACTGACTCTTCCCTTTTTCCTCAAACCCTCCCCCCTCAACTAATCAGTCACCATGTCCTATCATTTTATTTTTTCAATGTTTAAAACCTTCCCATTCATTCCCAAAACCTAAATTTAGATTACCAACATCTCTTACCTAGATTACTAAGATTTCTTAACTATGGTATTGCTGTTAACAGTATCCTCAATAGAGCAAAGCTAGGCTATAACTAGACTCTAAGTTCCTTAAAATCAGAGAACATCTTGGGTTGTTGTTGTTTTTTTTTCCTCTCTTGCTATTTTCTTTATGGTTTTAATACAGAAAAAGCCAGCCAATATACATTAGCAAACCTATCAAGCTGGAGTATTTGTTTTCCCCAACATTAAGTCAACTGAGCTAATGAAAAGCTAGCTGCTAGGGAAGAAACCTAGGGCCTTACCATCCAGAGTAGTATGCACAGATCACCAAGAATTTGTAAGACTTGAATAACAACACTATGAACCAACTAGACCTTAAAGACATCCAGTGAATACCTAACAACAGCAGAATTCTTTCCAAGTACCTATGGAACATTCCCTAAGACACACCACATGCTAAACCATAAAACAAGTATCAGTACATTTAAGAGGACTGAAATCACAAAAGCTATATTCTCTGAACACAATGGAATGAAATTACAAACCACTAACAGAAAGAAATTTGGGGAACTCACAAACAGGGAAATTAAATAACATACTCCTTTTTTAAAAGATTTTATTTACTTATTTGGGAGAGTGTGAGTGAGAGAGTGAGAGAGAGCATGAGCAGGGGGAGGGACAGAGGGAGCGGGAGAAGCAGACTCCTCACTGAGCAGGGAGCCAGCCTTGGGGCTTGATCCCAGGACCCTAGGATCATGATCTGAGCTGAAGGCAGACACTTAACAGACTGAACCACCCAGATGCCCCTAAATAACATACTCCTAAATAACCAGTAAGTCAAAGAAGAAATCATAAGGGAAATTAGAAAATATTTTGAGATGAATGAAAATGAAGACACACCATACAAAAACTTGTAAGACACAACTAAAACAAGGTTCGGAGAGGAGTTAACTTCTTTAAGTGCCTATATTAAAAAAAGAAGAAAAAATAAAATAAAATAAAAAAGAAGAGGAAGGGGTGCCTGGGTGGCTCAGTCTGTTAAGTATCTGCCTTCAGCTAAGGTCATGATCCTGGGGTCCTCGGATCAAGCCCCTAGTTCTGGCTCCCCACACAGCGGGGAGTCTGCTTCTCTCTCCTGCTCCCTCTGCTCCCCCCGCCCCTGCTCGTGCTCTCTCTCTCAGATAAATAAAATCTTTTTAATAAATAAGTAAATAAATAAAAAAGAGGAGGGAGGGGCGCCTGGGTAGCGCAGTCGTTAAGCGTCTGCCTTCGGCTCAGGGCGTGATCCCGGCGTTCCGGGATTGAGTCCCACATCCCGCTCCTCCGCTGGGAGCCTGCTTCTTCCTCTCCCTCTCCCTTCTGTGTTCTCTCTCTCGCTGGCTGTCTCTCTGTCACATAAATAAATAAAATCTTTAAAAAAAAAAAAAAAAGAGGGAGGTGAGTGGGGGGGATGGGTGAAATATGTGAAAGGGATTAAGAGTACACTTACCATGGTGAGCACTAAGTAACATACAGAATTGTTGAATCACTGTGTTGTATGCCTGAAACTAATATAACACTCCATGTTAGTTATACTGGAATTAAATTTTGAAAAAATGGATAAAGCAAAAAATTAAATAAATACATAATAAAAATTAGAAAATTAAAAAGAAGAAAAATCTCAAATCAATAATCTTACTTTCCACCGTAAGGCACTGGGGGGGGAGAAAAGATATTCTAACATCAGCAACATAATGACAAACTCTCTGTGGCCAAAATGTAAATTCTGAATTTACATTGGTAGCAAGTGATGCCAATTTTAGACAATTACTTCCCTAAACATTACAAAATAGAAACTTATAAACAGACATCAAAAGCTTAAAATTAAAAATTAAAAAAATAAAAATAAATAAATTTTTAAAAAGCTTAAACATTCAAGTATTCTTATACCCTGAACTATTTAATATTAATTAGTTTAAGAGGCATACATGCAATCTTAAAAAATCTTAGTAGTTCCTTTTCCCAATGAACACCCACACACATTTCCATTTGGGAAGAAGGAGATAAGATACCTCAAGGTTTATAAACTCAAATATAAAATCCAGGTTTTTCTTTATTTTAGGCAAACAACTTCTAACATGAGCAAATGAGTCTTAATACATAAAAGCTGGCAAACAGAAAAACCTTCAACTTTACCTTTCAAATGGCTTCTGGAATACCACTTATTAGCAAGCTATGCTGCCATTCCTATCTTTGAAGGAGATTTTCGTAGGTTCAAGATAAGCAAATGAACTTAAAAGGAATGCTAAGTTTTACAATAATAATAGGTTTATTATGGGTTAAAATATTCTAAAAACTTAAAAAGGTCATTATTTTTTAATCATCATAATAACCTTGCAAAATATTATTAGGCCCTTGAGAAAATCAGGGTTAAACCATATTCTCCGATTCAAAGCCAATAAGGGCTAGTAGAGTTTAGACTTCAACCCTGGTATGTCTAACTTTACTATTGTTAAGACTATCTCCTTCGGTTTTTATTTATTTTTATTTTTTTTTAAGATTTTATTTATTTATTAGACAGAGATAGAGAAAGCCAGCGAGAGAGGGAACACAAGCAGGGGGAGTGGGAGAGGAAGAAGCAGGCTCATAGCAGAGGAGCCTGACGTGGGGCTCGATCCCACAACGCCAGGATCACGTCCTGAGCTGAAGGCAGACGCTTAACCGCTGTGCCACCCAGGCGCCCCCTCCTTAGGTTTTTAAATCATTTGTTTTTTTAGTCTGCAAAGATGGCCACAATTCCTCCCTTTGTAATTTGACTTTGCTGCTCAATTAGGAGAGAGGATCTATTTTCCCCCCTCTTGAATCTGGGTAACCTTGACTTACTTTGAATAGTAGGATGCAGCAGAAGTGATGTTGGAGGAGTTTCAGAGCTTAGCCCTCAAGTGACCTTGCAGCTTCTACTCTCACTCTTGGAACATGGTGCCACTATGTGAGGAAGGTTGAACCAGGCCCCAAGGGTGAGACCAAAAGAACAAAGAAAAACTGTCCAAGCTCAGACCCGAGAGCCATCGGCGCCAATCTGAGCTGCCAGATGAGTGAAGCTACATGAGTGGCCTCAGTGGAGACTAGCAACAGGACCACAGAGCTAAATCCTGCCCCAAATGTGACTCAAAAGTATAACCAAATATAGTTATTGTTTTGAGCCACTAAACTTTGGGGTGGTTTGTTACTCCATGATAAATATCTAATAATTGTTTGTATAATTAAGACATAACAACCAACATAACATTTATAAATTTCATCATAGCCTTTTGAGAATATAGTAATACTGAATGTATTATTGACACTGGAATTTGAAAGGTTCTCTCAACTGAATTACAACCCTTTAAAAGAATGAATCTATCTATCCTCTTTTTTTAAGGCCCTAAAAATTACTAATACATTGAAGTACCTTCATACACACAATATGCCTAAATTTAGTTTCTTAATCCTATAGCATAAATTAACAGTAACCAAGGGGAAAAGCATTTAAGTATACCAATGGAACATTTTAAAAGCACAGCATGGACAACAAATCCTCTAGACAAAACATGTACCACTTTGGCTGATTTTAAATCCATCTAAAACTTTTTACTATATTCCAACTTAACGGAGTTGTCATCCATGCTAACAGTCCTTCATGCTGATGTGCCAGAGAAGCATTAACTCTTAATATTGATAGCTTCATATGCTCTCAAGCTAGATGTTGTTAGTCTTTACCGGTTATAACCTAAAGACAACTTTCCTTAACAACATCACCTTAGTGATGATCTTCAGCAGGTTATACTTATTTTTACCTACTCAAACTATCTTTATATACTCTCCAAATCTATTCCCTCCCCGTCCCCAAACTGTGGGATTTGAGTGCCAAGCACTTATAGATTATCTCCTTTAATCCTCCAACGACCTTCTGAGATAGCTATCACCTCTACTTTACTGATGAAGGAAGGAAAGAAAACTGAAAGTTAGGGGAGGGGGGTGGGGGAATGGGATAGACTGGTGATGGGTAGTAAGGAGGGCACGTATTGCATGGTGCACTGGGTGTCATACGCAACTAATGAATCATCGAACTTTACATCGGAAACCGGGGAGGTACTGTATGGTGACTAACATAATGTAATAAAAAAACATTAAAATAAAAAAAGAAAAAAAAGAAAAAAAAAGAAAACTGAAAGTTATTCAGCTAACTTAGTGGTCTAGTAATAATTTGAACCCACATTCGTCCAACTCCAAAGGCTGTACTTTTTCCACTATAATACAATGTCTTCCAACTTTTGGCACCAGTAATCTGTATTGCATTTATTAATAATTATTTTATTAGTTAGCCAAAAATAAAAATCTAAATTAAATGGTGCCTGTTTTAGGTTTAACCTGAGCATGGTTAGTTTTAAATAAAGTAGATTTAGTACAGGAACCCTGGAACTATTTAAGCCTAGGTCATTCAAAAAAAATTAGGTTATAGCAACTACTCTATTTCTTTTGAGGAGAATCACAAGGAACATTTTATTACAACATTTTACAGAAATAATCAGAGGACTAAAACAGAATATGAATCTTAATTTCATATATATTTTAAGATACTTAAAACATATTGAAGTATGGCAAACATACAGAAAGGCATACAGATCAAGAATGTTCAAGTCAACAAATTATTACAAAGTAAGCATACCTGTACAGTCGACCTGTACAGCTGACCCTTGAACAACACCAGTTTGAACTGCATGAGTCCACTTACATGACGATTTTTTTTAAAGAGTTAACAGCAGAAGCCACAAGGTATTTACTTACAACTTGCCTACCCCAGTCTCCACAGAACAAATCAAAGGCAACTAACACAGAGGTTATGCCTATTGTCCTGAGAACCCAGGGAGACCTGTAGAGGTAGTCAGCAGCCCCTGGGTGCCCTGGCAATGGGGCAGGGCTTCAGGTCACCCCCAGGGTGAAAGGGTTGTGTAGGTGGGGTGGTTGGGTCAAGCACCAGGAGGCTGGCAGGCAGGAGGCTGAGCTGAAGGAGGAACACATCCAGTGCCCTCAACCTCCAATCCTCCAGCCACTCCCCCAACCCAACAGCACCCAGGCCCCAGTGTCCCTGGTAGACCCACTACACTCACATGTGGCCACAACTGCCAATGGCACAGGTCAGCGCCACACGGCAAGGCAGATGGGACAGCTATACTGCGCCTCCAGGCCTCTGCCACAGCCAGCAAGTCACCCAAGAGCTGCCCCTGCTGAGCCAAGGCCACCAAGCTGCAGAACATTACCATCCCAGGACCAGGCCTGCCCCTGGTACTGCCCCTGTCCTGGCCTGCCTACACGTGGGACTTTTTCAGTAATACAGGTATTGTACTATAAATGTATAGTATGATTTTCTCAATAACATTTTCTTTTCTCTAGATTTATTTTAAGACTACGGTATATAATGCATACAATATACGAAATATGTTAATCAACTTTATGTTATTGGTAAGACTTCTGGTCAACAGTAGGCTATTAGTAGTTAAGTTCTGAAGAGTCAAAAGTTATAAGCAGATTTTTGACCACCTAGGGGTTGGCATCCTTAACCCCCATATTGTTTGAGGGGCAACTGTATACCCAAGATATACAACATTACTGGCACCCCAGAAAGTCCTCTCACCATCCCTCCCAATCATTATTCCTTTATTCTTCCTCAAAGGTCACTACTATCCTAACTTCTAATACCATAGATTAGTTTTGCCTGTTTAAAAACTCTATACAGCGTATTCATCAGTATATATTCTTTTGTATTTTGGCTTCTTGCATTTAACATTATATTTGTTAGATTTTTTTTTTCTACATTTGTATTTTTAAGCTGTTAGAAAACACTCCAGGTTAAACTGGTTACAGAAAACTACCCTTCATAAAGTCATTTTTGAAGCAGTAATGACATTTGGATTTTGACTATCAGCAGATTTCTGGTATTGAACTGAAAGGGACAAAAACAGGTGTCAGTAACAAAACTTGAGAACAGAGAGTCCCCTCTTTACTCCAGAAAACAAAGCAGCATATCTGCCACACTAATAACCCCCACTTCTTTCCTTTTACTTGCTTCTATTCTTTTCCAGGGAGCTTGTGCTTTGGACTTTCTTGGAGGCTACCACAGGGCCACCTGCATTGCTTGAAAAACAATGCAACAAAATAAGAGATATGGATTCATTTTCCAACTTAGAATTATTTCTAGACTGTTATAAAAAAATTCATTTTGAGAAGTTTAAAAAAAATGGACAAACTGCTACATGACTCCAAACACGTAAGCTTGTAGATACAATGCATTTTATTTATATATATAAAGCGATTCGGAACAGGTAAATTGTGAAAGAAGGTATTTTGCTGATTCCCAAGTTAGTAGCTACTTTTAGAGAATCTACCGATTTGTTGCTACTATATCAGAATTAAACACAAAACACTTCCTTCAAAATACATAATAATGACCTTCTGGGGACTAAATTCACGCTCAGGTTTGTGTTGTATGTTTATGTGTGATGCAGACAGCAAGGGATAAAAGGTTTCAGAAAGTCTAACTGCTGTGGGTTGCACAATAAACAGATTACTACTAACATTACACTTTTTGGTAAAAACAGGGAGCTCTGCTTTCTTATCTTAGAGAACTAAGATCAGTTTGCCCACTATTCCCCCAATCCTGAACCTTTTCCTCATTTCCCTTTAAGCATTAACCTATGAATTCTCTTATGAAAGGTCTTACTTGATCCAAACCTTATTTAAAACTGATCTCTCAACCCCAACCCCCCTACCACCATACACAAACTGTTGCTTCCCATCTTATTCTTGATTAATTTTTTCTCATAAAACTTCTCACCATTCAATATGCTCTTTTAATTGTTTTGTTATAGTGTATACCCACCACTACTAAAATGTAAGCTCCACAAGGACAGGGGTTTTTGTTTGTTTCTAACTTTGAGTACATTCTATGTGCCAGGCACTATTCTAAGTGTTCTACATGCATTAGCTCACTTAGTCTATTAGACATCATAATGAACCTCTTACATATCATTATAAAGCTTAATTTTAGAGTTGAGGAACTGAAGAACGGATGTTAGGTGATATGCTCAAGGTCACATGGTAACTAAACATATCCCTATTTTTAAACTGGTAATTCCTTCTGTAGTCTTTGCTGCTTTGGTGACATTACTATCCAATTTGACACTCAATGTACAAATCTGGTAATCATCCTAGATTCCATCGTTTTCCACTCCCATTAAAAAAATTTTAGTATCTATTGCATCTATCTATTCCTTTCCATCTCTACTTCCCTAAGGACCCATATTCATTCACTCAAAAAATACTGAAGGGGCACCTGGGTGGCGCAGCGGTTAAGCATCTGCCTTCGGCTCAGGGCGTGATCCCGGCATTATGGGATCGAGCCCCACATCAGGCTCTTCCACTAGGAGCCTGCTTCTTCCTCTCCCACTCCCCCTGCTTGTGTTCCCTCTCTCGCTGGCTGTCTCTATCTCTGTCGAATAAATAAATAAAAATCTTTAAAAAAAAAAAAATACTGAAAACCTGGGGCGCCAGTGTCCTAGGATCTGAAGTTACAGCACTGCAAGAAACAACCCTACTCTCATAAAGCATCTAGTCTTCTCACCTGGATCACACAATAACCTTTTAACTGATCTCTGCCTCCAGCTTTGTTTTTGCCTTCCTCTATCCTCCTCATAGTTGCTGGTCATTCACCTATGTTTTTCTTCCATGGCAATCAATTAAAAAACAACAACAATAGACAATAGACTTGAACAAACATTTCACAAAAGAGGATATCCAAATGGCCAACAGGCATACCATATGCCAGCTGAAGTTACAGAATAACATTACAGAGGGCGCCTGGTGACTCAGTCCGTTAACGTCTGCCTTTGGCTCATGTCATGATCCTGCGGTCCTGGGATGGTGCGCCCTATCGGGCTCCCTGCTTAGTACGGAGCCCGCTTCTCCCTCTCCCTCTGCCCCGCCCCACACTTGTGTGCGCATGCGCTCTCACTCTCAAAATCTTTAAAAAAAAAAAAAAGAACAGCATTACACATGAGGGGAATTTAAATTAAAATGACAATGATACCACTCCATATATACCAGAAGGGCTAAATTTTTAAAAAAGATTTATTTATTTTTTACAGAGAGCAAGTGAGCATGAATGGGAGGGGCAGAGGGAGAGAGAATCTCAACCAACTCCATGCTGCGCACAGAGCCCACGTCGGACTTGATCTCACGACTCTGAGATCATGACCTGAGCTAAAACCAAGGGTCGGACCCCAAACAACTGAGACACCCAGGTGCCCCGGGCTAAAAATTTTAAAACAACAATACAAAAGAGGATAGGAGCAGGTGAAATTCTCATACAATGCTGATGGCAGTGTAAGTTGGCACATTTTACTTTGGAAAACCGGCAGTACCTGCTTAGGCCAAACAAAATTCTACCAATGACCCCACAAACTCCATTCCTGGGTATATATACGAGAGAAATGACTAATCATGTCCATCAAAAGCCAAGAATGTTCATAGCAGCTTTATTCACAAAAAGCTCAAAACTAACTGGAAACAACCCAAATATCCAGCTACAACAGAATGGATAAACTGTGATAAATTCACACAATGGAATACAATATAGCAATAATAAAAGAAAGATTGATCTGTTACATATAATATGGATGAATTTCACAGATATCATAATGAACAAAGCCAGATACAAAACAGGACCTACTGAAGGATTTAATTTATAGAGGAAGGGAAAGGACTACATCCTGGATGACTTCATTTAAAAAGAAACAGTCTATGGTGCTGGAGGTCAGAGAATACCTGTTGGAAAAGGTGGGAGGCAGTGGGGAGGGTATTGTCTGGGAAAAAGAAGAAAGAATTCTGAGGTGCTAGAAACGCCAGATATCTTGATCTAGGTAGTGTCTGGTATATCACAAGCATATTATGTAAAAAAATCAAGACAGACCCCTAAGACATTTTTACTTTTTTTTTAAAGATTTTATTTATTTAGTTGTGCGTGTGTGTGAGAGAGAGAGAGGGAGGGAGAGAGAGAGAGAGCGCACAGAGGGAGAAACAGACTCCCTGCTGTGCTGAGAGCCCGCTGCCGGGCTTGATCCCAGGACCCTGAGATCATGACCTGAGCCGAAGTCAGATGCTAACCGACTGAGCCACATAGGCACCCCAAGACGTTTTTACTCTTTACTGCATGTATCTTGTATCTCAACTTAAAAAACAAGTAACATCAACAACAATTTCTTCAATGGTGCCCGAAGAGGATCAATTCCAAGTACCTGAATACTCCATAAAGGTCTTTAGGATGTGGCCCCCACTGACCACTCCAGTCTTACTTTTCATCACCATCTGCCTCATATTTTATTCTCTACCAACGGAAGTATTAGGGTTTCCTTGCACACAATATATTCTTTTTCACTCTAGGTCTTGTTTGGTTCAAGAATTCCCCTAAATCTAATGTTAAATATCTACTCATCCCCTAGGTCCCACTTAGTTCAAGAAGCTCTTTCAAGAAATCTTTTTTAGCCCAGCCTGTATTAGGTACTCCTCTGATGTTTCCAATATATTCTATGAGAAAGTCCATATTGTTGTACGCTGCACGGCGTATAATATTTGCTCAATAATTGTTGAATGACTGAAAAAAATCACTATTCTGCCTGACTATAACAAGTTTCATATTCCTAAAGGTAATGTTGGGACAATTCACATAAAAGATAAAGCTGAATGGCAATGGGACTTAGGACAGCAGATGTACCACCACACAGAGCTAAATTTTTTAATACTGGTACTTAATGTTTAGAAGGAAGTATGCCTCCAAAATTAAGCATATCCTTAAAATTATCTATAAGCTAGGAAAACTAAAAGTGAAGTGGCAGACCAAAAAGGTAAGAATAAAGAAGCGAATCTGAGGGACACCTGGGTGGCTCAGTCAGTTGAGCACCTGCCTTCAGCGCACTCAGGTCATGATCCCAAGGTTCAAGGATTGAGGCCCACATCAGGCCCCTTGCTCAGCAGGGAACCTGCTTCTCCCTCTGCTTGCCATTCCCTCTGCTTGTGCAGGTGCGTGCGTTCTCTCTCTCTCTGACAAGTAAATAAATAAAATCTTCAAAAAAAAAAAAAAGCGAATCTGAAAAAACTATATATTGTATGATTCCAATTATACAATATTATATTCCAGAGCACCTGGGTGGCTGAGTTGGTTAAGTGTCCGATTCTTGATCTCAGCTCAGGTCTTGATCTTGGGGTTGTGAATTCAAGTCTTAAACTGGTCTCTACGCTGGGCATGGAGCCTACTTAAAAAAATTTTTTTTTAATTATATTCCAAAAAAACACATGAAAAGATACTCCACATCATAAATCATCAGGAAAATGCACATAAAAATGTCATACCACTACACACTCAGTGGAATGGCCAAAATCTGGAACACAGACAACACCAAGTGGTGACAAAGATGTGGAACAACAGGATCTCTCATTCAGTGTTGGTAGGAATGCAAAATGGGACAGCCACTTTGGAAAACAGTCTGGTGGTTTCTTACAAACTAAACATACTCTTACAATACAATCAAGCAGTCACTCTCCTCACTATTTACCCAGAGCAGTTGAACCCTTATGACTACAAAAAACCTGTAAACGGATGTTTAGAGCAGCTTCATTCATAACTGCCAAAACTTGGAAGCAACCAAGATGTCCTTCCGTATACATAAACTGTGCTATATACGACAAGTGTTAAAAAGAAATGAGCTATCAAGCTATGAAAAAACATGAACAAAACTTAAATGCATTGCTAAAAGAAAGAAGCCATCTGAAAAGGCTACCTACCGTATATACGATTCCAACTCCAGGACACTATGGAAAAGGCAAAACTAGGGAGACAATAAAAAGATCACTTGTTGCTAGGAGTTGGCATGAGGAGAGATGAATAGGCAAAAAACAGAGGATTTTTTGGATAATGAAAATACTCTGTATGAAACTATAATTGTGAATACTTGTCATTATATATTTGTCCAAACCCACAGAATGTACCACACCAAGAATGAGCCCTCTGTAAACTATGGACTTCAAATAGCAATGTAGATTCATCAATCTTTTTTTTGGTAATAAATGTACCACTCTGGTGGTGGATGCTGATAATGGATGAGACTGTGCATATGTGGGAGCAGGGAGTGTATGGGAAATCTCAGTACCTTCTTCTCAATTTTGCTGAAAATCTAAAAACAGTCTTTTAAAAACAAAAAGAATTTTAGAAAATCAACAATTGAACCTGAAATCTTTCCTAAATATGGAGAATATATTGACAGGATTTTACTCCCTACTTCCTTCCCCTCCACCCCCCTTACCACTTTGTCATTTCGCACCTAAGAAGCTGTTGAGTTCTATCCTGACACTGAGTAAAATGAATTAACTAACGCATGTCAATCATTAGAAAACTAGGTGTTACTACTACAATATTCAATGATGCTTTCATAAAAATATTATCTAGTCTGGCCTTTGGGATATTCTAAGTTGCTCTTAAATGCATTTAGAGATCTATCTATTCTAAGGATTTTTTTATTTCGCAAAACCATCTTTTTTTTATAGCAGTAGGAAGAAAATAAATTGGCCTTCTGTGCTCTTACAAACAGGTTTTCATCAACTGCAGACGTACTGACCTATCATAATAAAATCCCATTTCTGAAAAAATTGACTCAGATAATGAGTCAATCCATAAAACCTACAACTCAATTTTTCTAAATATATGGAGAACCTTTTATTTATCTCTTAAGTCGCTGATAAATTTAAAGAAAAGCTAAATTCAAGCAAAGAATGTTTAATCAAAACAGTTCAAAAACTTCTTTCAATGGGGTCATTAATGTAAAATTTGACATATAAAATCGGGGTTTTAAAAAAGTAATTATAGGGAAAGCATTTCAAAAGGAAGGTTAAAATCAAAGGTTTTTTTTTTCAAGTACAGCACTTAAATATGGAAGACTACTACTCTTTAACAGAATGTCTCCACAAAAATGGACTGTTAAGCAAGCATGACCAGTATACAGGGAAGGTCAAATCAAGACCAAACACAATATGGCTACTTTCAGCAAAAGCAGAGGTACAGCTTATCTATTAAAAGAAAAAAAAAAAAAAAAAAGGCAAGAGAGACTGACAAAAGGTTCTCCATTTTTCAAGCTCTGGAAACTTCAACATGGTGAGTTAAGGAAGATACAAATTCATGTGGTGACCAATTTGGATTTTACAGATTAAAATGTAGCTTGAATACAATCTAAGTGTAAACCCAAGTGCCAAGAGAGAATGCTGGATGCCAACATGTTTAGTTAAATTCCATTCACCCTCACCAGCCAACTCATATCAGTCCTGGAAATTAATTTTTTTTATCTAAAATGACTCATACTCAAAAATATTTTTCCATCATAACTGAAATATAGAAAGAAATCAGCTAAATGGGATAATTTTCTTCAAATAAGATTCTAATTATTTAAAGAGTAAAAATAATATAACTATTAAATCTACAGTTTTCATCTATAAATACACTATTTAAAATTAGATAGTATATAATCAAATGGTCCCTAATGACCTCTTCGAAAGTGATTTTAACTTCAAACATGACTGTAAAGGCAACCTAATTAGTGGGGAGCCCAAGAGAGAACTAGGATAAGGAGATCTAGATTCTAATCTCAATACTGCCATTTATTAGCTCTGATATACCCTTGATAAATATGGTTGAAAGGTTTAGAGAAAAACAAGAAAAGATTTTAGGAACACTGAAAAGTGGAGTAAAAGATGATACTCTAATAAGAAATCAAGGAAACCATTAATGGATAATATTTATTTGGTAAGGCTGTTTTGTTCAGGGAGTAAATTTATTACGTAAAGTTCAGGCCTGCCAGCAACACAAGCAACAAAGCAATGAAAATGTAGGCTTGAGGACAAACTGAGATCATGTAAAGAGGTAAGTTTTCCGTGAGAGTGAACACAAACAGAGAATCGGACCTTGGGAGGATAGTTTACATCAGCACTCTTCACTAAAACTACCTGAGATGTTGAAAATGTCGTCTTCGGTTTCCAGTATGGTAGCCAGGAGCCACATGTGGTTATTGAACCACTGAAATGTGGTTGGTGCAACTGAGGATCTAAATTTTAAATTTTATTTGATTTTAATTAATTAAAACTTAAATTTAACCATAAAATGGAATATTATTTAGTAGTAAAAAGAAACATGCTAGGGACACCTGGGTGGCTCAGTCAGTTAAGTGTCTGCCTTCAGCTCAGGTCATGATCCCAGGGCCCTGGGATCGAGTCCCACATGGGCTACTTGCTGAGTGGGGAGCCTGCTTCTCCCTCTGCCTGCTGCTCACCCTGCTTGTACGCACTCTCTCTGACAAATAATTAAATAAATAAAATCATAAAAAAAAAAAAAGAAATGAGCTATCAAGCCACAAAAAGACATAGAAGAATCTTAAATGTTATACTGCTAAATGAAAGAAGACAATCTCACTCATAAAACTATACAGTACAAAATGTGAATCCTAATATAAACTATGGAACTTAGTTAATAACAATTTATCAACACTGGGTCATTATAACAAATGCACCACACTGATACAAGACGTTAACAGAAGTAACCGTGAGAGGAAGGTGTATATGAAAATTCTGTATCTTCAGGACAATTTTCTATAAACCTAAAACTGCTCTAAAAAATTAAGTCTATTAAAAATTTTAAATTTAAGTAGCCATTTGTAACTAGTGGCTGGTACTGAATAGCACAGATCCATATCAATGAAAAGACTGATGTGGGAAGAAAATGAGGATGTATCTCATTCCTGACCACTACCTTCAAAAGTACACATACAGGAGGACCTGGCTGGTACAATCAGTACAGCATATGACTCTTGATCTCAGGGTTGTGAGTTCAAGCCCCACACTGGGTGTGCAGGTTACTTCAAAATAACATCTTAAAAAAAAAAAAAAGTACAAATACATTTATTCCTGAATTACACAAAATTTATATGCAGCTTCAGTAACAAAACGATTTCAAATAGTCTAGAGGAGTAGCTTTCTAAACTGATGATTTTTGTTAAACAGAATTTAAGGAGGAAAATAACATTTACTGAATGAGTACTCGGTATCAGGTACTATACTGAAGATGTATGTTTATCTCATTTAAACTTCAAAACGAATCTTTATTTTTTTAAAGATTTTATTTATTTATTTACTTATTTGAGAGAAAGAGAGAGAGCAAGCACACACGCAGGTGTGTATGCCAGCAGCAGGGAGGTGCAGAGGGAGAGGGAGAGGGAGAGAGAAAATCTCAAGCAGGCTCCACACTCAGCTCCGAGCCTGAGGTGGGGGGAGGACTCGGTCTCAGGACCCTGAGATCATGACCTGAGCCAAAATCAAGAGTCAGTTGCTGAACTGACTGAGCCACCCAGGCGCCCCCAAAACAAGTCTTTATTTATTTATTTATTTATTTATTTTTAAAGATTTTATTTATTTATTTGACAGAGAGAGAGACAGCCAGCAAGAGAGGGAACACAAGCAGGGGGAGTGGGAGAGGAAGAAGCAGGCTCATAGCGGAGGAGCCCGATGTGGGACTCGATCCCGGAACGCCGGGATCACGCCCTGAGCCGAAGGCAGACGCTCAACAACTGAGCCACCCAGGCGCCCCCAAAACAAATCTTTAAAGGAAGGTATCACCATTTCTATTTTTAGAGATAAAGAATCATAAAGCTTAAGTGATAAAAGATGGGAACCTAGATATTTCTGACTTCGAAGCCTGTGTTCTAATATATTCTGTACATATTTTTATGACTCCCAAAATTATGAACATAATTGCATTTTCCCACAAGGAATTTATCATCAGGAATATGTTTTTTAAAAACAGGACCAGGTTATATAGCACAGTAATTAAATAATGACACTCAGAGTCTAATGAGGTGTTGTCCCTATATTACATGGTCCCAAGCTAAGATGTTTTTTATTTCTGTCACCCCCCCCCTTGCTGACCCTTTTACCTATAAAGCCTCTCTACTCCCACACCTAATTTACACCTTTTAATCTGATGTGGGATTAGAGAACAGATAATCAAATTTATTAGAATTATGTACAAACAAAGAGAGCTCCTAAATCAGTACCTTAGTGCAGATGATCTGGTTCACTAATCTCATAACAATTAAAAGTCTTTTTGTATACTTCTTAGTCTAAACTGGGACCTGGATAGGTAAAATACTGTTCTGTAATAAAGCTAAGAATGCAATAAGCCTATTTCATTCACAAATCTTCCACTAAGCCGTATTTTTAAGCATAGATCTCTAAACATCACCTCATTTAAAGATGTTAATGATTAAATGTATTGGGGTGTTTTTTTTTTAAAGATTTTATTTCAGAGAGGAGCGCATGTGTGCACATTTGCACGTGGCACATATAGGTGGGGAGGGACGGAGTGGGAGAGAGAGGGAGAAAGAATCTGAAGCAAACTCCACACTGAGCCTGGAACCACACGGGCTCAATCCCAGGACTGCAAGAGCCTTACCTGAGCCAAAACCAAGAGTCTGACGCTTAACTGACTGAGTCACCAAGGAACCCCAACGATTAAGTGTATTTATTTAGTACACTAGTTTTCCAATGTTACTATAAAAATTTAATGAGGTATATATAAAAAAACAGAAATATTTACAAAGAGTTAATACTTTTCTGAAAAAAGTCCCCCTATTAAAGAAAAAAAGCACTGGGGCGCCTGGGTGGCACAGCGGTTAAGCGCCTGCCTTCAGCTCAGGGCGTGATCCGGGCGTTCCGGGATCAAGCCCCACATCAGGCTCCTCCGCTATGAGCCTGCTTCTTCCTCTCCCACTCCCCCTGCTTGTGTTCCCTCTCTAGCTGGCTGTCTCTATCTCTGTCAAATAAATAAATAAAATCTTAAAAAAAAAAAAAAAAGCACTGAGTTGTAAATATTCTTAAGTAATTCTTTCTCATCACTTTTTAAGTTGTTCTTATAACTAAGTTTTCCCTTAAAAAGGGTAATATTAGTAAGGTGACTTTTTATAAGCCCTTCTGGTCCCAAGATTATGGCCAGAGGAGTATCACAGTCACCAAGAATACTCTGGAGGTTGCTAAGAGCTTGTTTTAAAGTGTTTTCAAGTCTGATGGAGAACTCTGACATTTGGAAACAACTAAGAAAATATGAATATTTAAAATCACGTTTAAAGAAAGGGGAGAGGGAGAGTAATATCAAAATCTAAAACTTTCTTCCCCACTTACATCTCCTGGAACTCATTACAATCTTTACTAGTAACATGAAATCTGTTTTGCACTTATCACCATAAACTTTAAGATTTCAATTTAATTGGGGGGGGTACCAATATGAATTTAAGATAAGGGTAAAATAGTATTTCCAAAGCCCTAAATCGAAACTTCAAATTAAGCAATTCTAAACTTACAGAAATCTGGGACACCTGGTTGGGTCAGTCAGAAGAGCATGCAACTCTTGATCCTGCGTGTAGAGATTATTAAAAAGAAAAAAAAATTTTTAAAGGGTGCCTGGCTGGCTCAGTGGGTAGAGTGCGTAACCTGATCCTGGGGTTTTGAGTTCAAGCCCCATGTTGGGTGTAGAGATTACTTAAAAATAGATAAATAAAATGAATAAATTTTCAGAAATCCAACTTTATTACACATTATTCCAGAAAGAAAAGAAGCCTAACAGTTTTCTCTCTCAATCCATGAACTAACCAAGCAAAAAAAGCTACAGATAAATTGCTTCCGTAACACCATCCGTGCTTTTTGGAGGGAGTCAGGTAGAGAGCCAAAACCTAGGTTAAATCTTATTCAACATGGGATTAAAAGCAGAGTATTAGGCAAATTACAACTCTAAATATTCTCAAACATTAGCTGAGTAAAATAATTATAAAGTCAGATTCATAAAGATCAAAGAATTTCAACCTAACAATCATTTTCCAATACAATCTCAAATAAGTCCTGTCTGTTAACATTCCAAGTTTCTTCTACACATTAAGAAAAAGGGGGGAGGAGCGGAGAGAAACCAAAAAGGCAAACAAGTTGTAGAGAGCAAACTAAGTATTAGTTGCTCATATTTGTATATAACATTATAATTTAGTTAATTCCCATAACCCAATAAGGAAATATAAATGAGTCTGATAGTTTGAGTAGAACTCCTTTGGAATGATCAAAACTAGAACTGCAAACTGCTGTGACTTTCAACTTTTCTTCCATTAAGAGTCCCTGGCAGTCTGCCTACTGTACTCAAGAAAAGCATGCAAAGAATGAGGTGGTTTTTGATTCCTAACAATCATATCCCAAAATTTTTTCTGCAATTTTAATTATACACAGTACTGCTCCTTAATCTTGACTCAGTATAATTTTAAGTTAATTCCACAGAGACAGAAAGTAGAATAGTGGATGCTAGGGACCAGGGGGAGGAGAAATGGGGAGTAACTTCCTAATGGGTACAGTTTCCTTTGGGGGTGATAAAAGGGTTTTGGAATTAGAAAGTGGTGTTTGCACAACATTGTGAATATACTACTACTACTGAACTACTTACTTTTAAATTACTAGTTTTATGTTAAATGACCTGAACCGTAATTAAAAAATTGTTTATGTTAGGGGCGCCTGGGTGGCACAGCGGTTAAGTGTCTGCCTTCGGCTCGGGGCGAGATCCCAGCGTTCTGGGCTCGAGCCCCACATCAGGCTCCTCTGCTATGAGCCTGCTTCTTCCTCTCCCACTCCCCCTGCTTGTGTTCCCTCTCTCGCTGGCTGTCTCTATCTCTGTTAAATAAATAAATAAAATCTTTAAAAAAAAATTGTTTATGTTAAGATATATATTAAACTCTCTCTCTCTCTAATGACCCCTTTAGAAGTCTTCTTCAAAAACACTGCTACCATTTTCAAACACTACTTAGATATTGGAGATTTTTAGATGCATTACAAGTTAAATTATTACCATATATGCACAGTAATAATCAGTGAGATGAGTACTGACGTCAGTGCTAAAATGCTTAACATCAAAATACTGCTGACATATGACATATATTTGTTAATAATCTCAAAGAAAAACGTAAATGAACCTTAAAATATTTTTTCCTCTATGGCAGGTCACCATTTCAGTCAGCTCAACTGTGCATGAAAGGTCAACTCAAATTTTTTACTAGAATTCTTTTCCTAAACCTCAACCGATTAAGGAAACATTGTGAACTAATAAGAAGTGTCTAATATTATATAAAGGGTAAACAAGAATATTATATAAGAAATGAACAGGCACAAGTCTGACCAATAATGGCTATAAATAAATATGCTAAAGTTAACTGTCTTGCGGATGGAGGGCATCATTACTTAGAATTAGTAAGCTGCCCACTTAAAATATATATCATCTATTTAAGAAACTATGGAATAAGAAAAATTCCTTTGTATTATGCCAGACAAAATCAATCTTAGGGCATAACAACCTCCAAAGCTAGCCCAAATCCAGCCTAGACTCCAGGATTAAACAAGAGAATGAGGTCTTCAAGAGCGTCCTACAAGAACGGGCTGATCTGGAAATCTACTGTGACCGTTTTGATGCAGGCCAATGTGAGAATTTAAATCCATCTGAATCTAACCCCGAAGAATACCTGAATTCCTGAGCGTTGACAGGGCCAAAACTAAACCAGGTCAATATACTCTGCCAAAGAACATCTTGCTCCAAGGTATCCACCAAACAAGGATCATTTATCAGTGTATTCTTCACCTTGTGGAGTGCCAACCACTCTCAAGATATATCCAAGGGTAGACTGATTAGACCCCCATAAAATTCCATTTCAAATCCCAAGATCTAGAGATAAAAAAAGGTGCAGAATTCTAAATGGTTTATGGCTTTAAAAAATTATAAATGAAGAATTTCAAATGTTAGCTGACCCAGCTTGAACATCCCCGAATGTTACTAAATTTTAAATTTCCATGAAGTATTTCAAAGGCACAATTTAGTAACTGTTTACATAGCAAATTAAAGCCATGAAACCATTACAGCAAAACCATAAATCTGTCCTATGTAAATGGTATGAGTTTCTAGATCAACAGCATTTATATTTGCTGAAAGCAAAAGTGTTTCATTTGTAATTCACATGAATACTTTCTCAAACTTATAAGTGAATATCTGGCAGTGTATAAATAATGTTAATAGAAAGGTATTAGAGCTAAAGGCAAGTACAGTATTATAAAGCATAGCTCCAGATCAAAACAAGGAATCTGTCAACACAGGAAAGGCTTCAAAGTTAAATCTTGAGACACATGGTGGCAGTAGTAAAGCATCTAATTTGTGTCACAAGACCTGGGTTTGAGTAAGCTCTTTCACCTATTAATTATGTGGCTTTTTTGCTACTTACATAGCTTCTCCTAGCCTCAAATTCTTCATATATAAAGTGAGAACAATACCACCAATATTACAGCCCAAATACGAGGATTAAATGAGAATGTTTCAGATGCTTTGAAAAACTAAATTTTTTATGTACAAAAAATGCTTTCAAATATCTTCAAGTAAATCAAATAGATATTAACTTTTAATATTACCAAGAAAATGCACATCTAATTCTTAAGCTATGGTTCCAAAACCTTACAAGGAAATTCTTAAATATTACTTAAGAAACTGAAATTATCAGAATAAATACTTATAAAATATAACAATGCAGGGATCATATCTTAAAACAGTTCTGACACCTATTAAAACCAGAGCTCTCTAAAAGATTTTTCAGTATTCAACAGAAATAGGGATCCAGACCCAACCCATAAACTGTTGGGTCAACATCCAATTTCAAATACAAAACCTTAACATTTAAAAATCTTTTGTTTTGGGGACGCCTGGGTGGCTCAGTAGGTTAAGTGTCTGCCTTTGGCTCAGGTCATGATCTCAGGGTCCTGCCAGTTGTCTGCTTCTCTCTCTGCCTGCTGTTCCCCCACTTGTGCTCACTCTGACAAATAAATAAATAAAATACTTTTTAAAAATAAAAAAAATTTGTTTTTCAGGAAAATGATATTAAGTATGAGGCAAATTAGTCCTTCACACAACAAGATGAGATTTTTTTTTTCATAACAAAGCAAACTAACCACTTACAATTTTCAAACTTGTACATTGTAATAGGTTTAGGGTCACAAATAAATATAAGCATCATGATAGACAAGATAGACTTTACTTGCATTTTATGCTCACCCAACAAAATTCAGCATAAAAAAAAATTATGGATTTGAGCACTTAAAAAAAAAAGGGGGGGGTCCTTTCTGAAACTATTCCCTGAAAATTCACATTAGGTGAAGCCATGTGAAAGTTGTTCTCTCCCCATACTTTAAAGTCAAAACACCCACATTATTTATGCTAGGAATAAAATGAAAGTTATTCATATTTTCCCACTATACTTCAATCCTAAACAACAATAAGATAGTTCAACCTCCACGTTTGTTTGTTCGATTGTTAGTGTACTTACTGTCAATTCTCTTGAAAGAATTAGACTAGCTCCACCCATTAAATTTCACATAACCTAAAAATGATTCGAATTAAAACACAGACAATTCTAAGCAGAAATTTACCCTAAAAATGGATGAAACATATTAACTGGCATCTTCTCTGCACAGGTCAATCTTCCTTTTAAGAACACAAACTAGACGGACCACGCAAATGAATGTTAAATATTAGAAAGCAATCTTCGCGGATGTATCCAAACAACTTTAATATAAATTTCTGCACACCTAGGTAGAAACTGGAATAGAAATAACTTGAATCATTCCCCCCGCCCCCACTTGGAAATGGACGAGGTAGACGTCTCAAAAAATTAAATTTAGGAGTAGTCGCAGTGAACTGAAGTTACAGGCACTACTACCAGAGGGCAAATGCGGGAAAAGAGCTGCCTCTCCAAAAGCCTAAACATTCAAAAGAGAACGGTCGTTTCTAGTTTTGAAAGTTACAAAAAAGTTTAGAAATCTTATTAAAATCTGCTTTAGAAATCAAATACCAAACTCAAAGGAAAGGTTAGTCTTAAAACAAATTACTGAAAGGCAAAAACTAGAACATAAGACAGGACACAAGAAGTTCTACCCTGCAGATGAACGAACCACTTCCCTCCTGAAGAAATGCTTCGTTAGTTCCATTCAGGGCTAATGTTGTTGTTTCTTATGCGGCACATTAATAATTCAAAACGGTTCGTTTAAAGAAAAGTTCTATTCAAACACTACAATTTGTCTTCGCGTTGCCAGTTAGTGGCTTTGTTTCCAGTTTCATGGACTATTCTGGGATGTCAAGAGTTATATTATTACTGCTCCAAACGAGCCCTTGTTTCACAACCTCACCGGGGACGTGGGCATAACTGATGTTCAGAGAGAACTGGTGCCAAGATATGTTTTAAGAAGAACATCCCTTAGCCCTCCATCCCTCCCCATCCCTTATCGATAATCGCGTTTTACCTTGTATGTTTTTTGCTGCTGCACTTATTTTTGTTTTTAAAAAAAGACACTCGCTTACACAATTCCCCTATCGCCATCAGGAAGAAAGAAGACCATCTGGCTCGATCTCCAGGAGCTCCAGGAAAACAGACACAGTAAAACCCACCGGGCCGAGGAAGGGGAGGGCTTAAGGGTCCGGGAAGGGAGCAGCCCTGAGGTGCAGGAGCAGCCCGAGCGCAGGGACGCGGAGGCGGTGCCAGTTTACGGACGCCTTCACCTCCCCACCCCCACAGACCCGGGGTCCAAAAAGCATTTCCTGCGCGCACCCTCCAGCAGCCGAGGCCCTCGGAGTAACCGCCGAGCCGGGCGACCTTCTGGCCCCCTCCCTCCGGTCGAAGTCTCCCGCGCCCTCCCCTCGTCCGGGGCGGCGTCCGCACGTCCCCACGGCCTACGCACCCCAGCAGGCCCTCTCGGCCGCGCTCCAAGGCCTAAGGCCTAGGGACGCCGGGCGCTGACAAGCCCCTCCGCCACCGGCGGGGCTGAGGCCGGGGGGGGGGCGGGGGGCCGCTACCGCCGAGGGGCGGAGGGCGGGCGAGGCCGGCCCCTTCCCCGCCGCGGTTGCCTATTGTTCCCGACCGAGGCCGGGCGGCGGCCGCCGCGCTCCCCATGCCGCCGCCGCCTGCCGCTCGCTCACCGCGCTGGTCCGAGCAGCAGCTCCTCTCAGCTCCGAGTCCCCGCGGCCGTCGCCACCGCCGCGGCAGCCGTCGCCGCCGCCGCCGCCACCGTCGACTCTGACTCTGTCCCAGGCCGCTGGGCCACGGCCGCCGCCGCCACCACCAGCGCCGCCTCCGGCCTCCCACCTGCTGCTGCTGAGGCTGCTCCTGCAGCAGGGGCCATCTTGTTAGTCGGCCTCCTCTTCCTCCTCCTCCTCCTCCGCCCCGTCGCTCGTTGTCCTCGTCCCCTTCCTCTTCCTCGGGCTCCGGCCCGCCCCGGAGACTGGGGCGGGGACAAGGGCGGGGACGAGGGCGAGGCCCCTCCTTCGGGGGGCGGGGCGGGCGCGGGAGGAAAGCTCTGAGTCACCCGCAGCCAACGCCCGGGAGCGAGGCGGGCGATGCTCTGCGCCAACCCCAGGGCGTACCCCCGCCCGGAGCCGCCGAACTGGTCCGGCCGACTGCGGGCCCTCCCCCACCAGCGCCTTTGCGCCTGGCGGCAAGTGGCTCGCCGGCGAGGGGGATTGAGAAATTCCTGACGTTTCCATCGAACCCCGCACTCCCTCTGCCCCTAGGATTTCTCAGCTCTCGTCCCTCTATCCCGTTCCTTCTCACATCCCCCCCTTCCCCAAACCCCAGCCAAAAGAATTTGTTCTTGTGTTATCCACGTTCTGGATCACACCAGCTTTGCCCTAGACACCAATCTCACCGACCCCCGAAAAGAGTTCGGCTTCCCAACGTGGCGAAAGCGCCCAAGGGCCTGGACACTCGCTGGTCCAAAACGTCTCTCCGGACCTAAGTGAAAGATGATAGCTGTCTAGGGGGGGACGGGAAGATTCGGCCCATGGAAGAGTTCCTGGATCTAAAAAGCTAACCTTGCGGTGATGAAAGTTTCTTCTCCCTTACAGAAAAGAAGCCATTTTGATTTGGGGTGGTGGGAGACCCCTTCCAGACAATCGCTCTTCACCAAACCCGTGCTTTTAAAAAAGGGAGAGACAGGAATTCTTTTTCGTATCATACAGTCCTAATTTCAAGATAAATCGTCTAGAATAGAGATGGTCCTCATATAAACACCCAGTTAATACTCCTCTGCATTATTCCCTTTTTTGCTTCAGGTCTTGGCCAAGAGAGCAGAGATTTCGCTTTCCTATCCTTTCTTCACTGCAGACATCACCAATACCAAAAACAGTATTATATTTAGAGAAGCTACTGCCTTTAACTCAATAAATTCAATCATTATAAGTGTTTTATAATATTTGTAAAACACAGATCACACACCTTCCTAAACTCTGAGCGGCGGTCTTTTTGGTTGCTGACACCTTCCTGCTACTCAGATTTCAGCTTCTTTTTAGAAGACTTATTGATGTCTTTCTATTGACTGGAATTTACTCCCTTTGAAGTGGCTAAATCTGTAACCTTCCTTTCAATTTACTCAACAGTAACCCCAGTCAGTCCTACAAAGAACTAACTTCTAGCTATCAGAGGGATTAGGTTAGTGTATGCTAATCTAAAGGATATCTATCTCTTGGACAGCCTTTCCCTCCTCATTCCCCTGCTAGGAAAGACATTAATCTGTTCCTCCTGTTTTTCCTCCTCTCTTCTCCCTCCTAGGGAACCTTCCACAACAGAAGGTTTTAGCGGCCGTTGCTAGGCAAACATGCCAACTTCCCTGTTTAGGTGAAGCAAATAACCCAACTTCCATTACAAGCAACCTAGATAATATAATTTCTTTAAACTATTAATAGTTGCACCTCAGTTGGTAAATCCCTTTCAAGGTTAACTTATAAAATATGATGCTAAAGTTTAATTTATTTTTATTTCATCAATATTTCAGTTAAATACAGGTTTAAAGCCAAGGGGCTTCCCAGAATTCACTTTAATAATATAATTAAACAGAAACATTTGGCAGAAAAAGGAGAAAAGCAGCTTTGAAAATTACTTCAGTGTTTACAATAAAAGCTAATCTATGAGAAACATTTATATGCTTTGAACTCCCCACTTAGGGTAGATGTATAAATTACAGAGAATAATTTGTTCCTTGAGACTGGGCCTATTTAGAAGAAAGATAGTATGGTTATTTGGCAAGAAAAAAAAAATAGTGATTCTGGATTTTATTCCAAAATTAATAACACAGTAAGAATTTTAGCTACTGAACTAAGCTCTTTTTTTTCCCGATTTTGCTGTTTAAGATTTTTGCTATTGTTACGTAGTAAAGTTTTTCAGGGTGTTGAGAGGTAATATAAGTAAGATTTGAAAAGATATGTTGAAACTGATATATATATATATATATATTTAAGGTTTCAAACACTTAAAATTGTATAATTTGTTTCAATCCAGCTATTTTTATTAATCCAGTGAAATAGTGTTTGAGAACTTTCTTGAGCTAAGATAACACTTTAAGAGCATATTACTGAAGACAAACAGCTTATATATTTTATAGTCATTTGTGCTTAGAAATCACTCCTCTGTAGTTTTAACACAACTTAAACAATTTAGTTTTATTTTGTATTTTATTATTTAATTCTGATATAGAATGCCTAGAAATTTAGACTCTGCCCTGGCTTCCATCATTGGTATTCTATGAAAATTAAATGAGTCATTTCATGTAAAGGACTTAAAATAGTTCATGGCATTATAGTAAGTACTTAAATGATTTTTAAAAATCCTTTTTATGTTTACATCATTATAGTCTTTAGTTTTTTCATTAGTCAAATGAGGATGACAAGTCATCAAATACGTTTTTGCTCTTAGCATGAACTGTAAAAAAAATTAATGCTAGTTTTTAGATCACAAATCAGTTAAAATAAAGCCTTACGAGTTTTTTCAATGTATTTTCTAATATACTGTACTCTATTGTTCTTCCTTTAATTTTGTCCTTTTTTGAGACTAAACTTTGTTTTTCAAGTTATGCAGTGTGATTAACCTAGCACATGCTTAAATAATACTCTGGAATGTGTAATTGTCAACCTAAGGCATTGTTTGTTTATTTTAAAACTAGAAAAGATTTTTAGGTACCAACCAACTTATATGAAACAGAGACTAAGAAAGGTTGGATAGATCATGTATCTACCCAACTCCTTTGTAGATAAGTATCATATTATTGAGGAGGGGGTTAGAGAGCGAGAAGGACTATTCCATCCTACAAGGATGAATAAGTCATTTGTCCCTCCCCTAAAGAAATTCAACAATCTAGTAAGAGCAATACAATAAAATATACGTATAAACAACTACAGTATAAAATAAACTGGGTCATTATTGCATAGAAAGTATAAAGTTCTATGAAAGTTAAAGGGAAGAATTGGTAGGAATCATCATTCTAATGTCACAGAAACTACCTTTGACAGGTAAACGTCACTATGTCTGATATTAGATGTGTACCCAGAGCCACAGAAATACAATAGCTCTCAGTTCAGGGCAGGATTCGGATGAAGGATAAGTTTTGGGAAACAGAAGGTATGTGAATAGAGTTTAGATTAACTAAAAAACTTGGTTAAAGTATGACTAGAACCTGAGACCTCTCCAATGTAAATGATTTATGTAGGGAGAGGGAATGACATCCTCAAACACAAACACATGCACAAAATAACACTAGAGCTGAGTCACCTGTATTTTCTAGACTGCTTTAGTTAAAGTAAGGGTGGGAGTCCAAATAAGTCCTCTTCATCCTCCCCACCCCAACCCTCTCTCATACATAGATTCTCCATTACTTACTCCCTTCCCCGGTGGACAATCCTATTACCACTGTTCATTAAGATAAATCTCTAGAAAATAAATGGAAAAGAAGAAGATATTCCAGGCAATTACACTAAGGAAATATGAGGAAAGCAATAGCTTCTGACCTACCCTTCACTTTAGAGATCAGTCCCAAACGAGGCCCCAGTCAGCACCTGCAAGACTAGACCCGAGGGGTTGCCTTAGATTTAGGGTAACAATCCAAAGTAATCATGGCAGATGTAGCCCAAGCCAGTTCTGGAGTTTCTGGAGGTAGGTCGCTGTAGGCTTGATTCCAGAAGAGTTAAAAAAAAGTGATGTTTCTGAGTCCCTCCTGAAACTGCTTCTGAACCTGTCAGCAAGCCCCCTTGCTCAACTGTAGATAGACCCAATCAGTTAAAACCAGAAGCCCACCAAACAACTTAACTCATGATCTAACTAAAACACCATTGTGCTTATTTCTTATCACACTTTCTTGAGGCATTGATGAAGGCGTTTTACTATGACCCAGAACATACCACCCACCCAACCAGAAAAGCCCTGATAGCAATGGAATGCCTAGAAGACCATGCCCCACATATCCCCTCATACCCCTTTCCTGCCCATGATCATGGGCTGAACACACACTGACCCCCCCACCTGTGACCACATGCTCTCTGCCTACTTTCTTACACTCACACCCCTGAACCTCTCTCTATCAAACTCCAGATGTCCATCTTGCTGGCAGAGAGGTCAGTCATCAAAACTTAAGCCACATCCCCAGGCTGCCCACACCCAAATAAATTTCTCTCTTCCTCTCTTCCAGACTCTCATCTCTTGAGTTACTGGCTTCTCTTGTGACAAGTTTATCTGAGTTTGTTCAGCAACATTGTTGGCAAACCCAGCCAGGAGCTGTGATTTCAATTTATCCCCCCTTGGGATTTTCCAGGATGGAGCAGTTGGGCCCGGAAGTGTGCTGGGGCTCACCAGTTTGTTTCCTGAGTTAGCGGCTATGATAGATCTTTAGATAACAAACTGGTCTACCTTTCAGGAAGTCCTTCAGCCCAACATTGAGCATCTCTGAACTTCAGCTGACCTTTTGAGACTTATTCTGGGGTGATAGTAAACAGAGCACCTCTATGAAAGAGACATCAGACAACTTTCAGGCAAGAGGCCTCTTCTAGGCACAGTTTAAACAGGGTCAAGAGAAAGCAGCTCCACTTTTCACCTAGTAAAACTCACTGAAGTTTTGTTGGATTTCATTATCGTACTAGTTTTCTAGGGTTGCTGTAATAAATACCACAGACTGATGGCTTAAACAGCAGAAATTTTCTCAGAATGCCAGACGCTGGAAGTCTAAGATCAAGATATTGCCAGGTTTGGTCTCTTCCAAGGACTCTCTCCTTGGCTTGCAGCTGGCCATCTTCTCCCTCTGTCACATTGTGTTCATTCTGTGTCTATTTGTATCCCAGTCTCTTCTTATAAGGACACTAGGCATATTGGATTAAGGTTTACACATCTGATCTCATTTTACTTTAATTACCTCTTTATGGGCCCTATCTCCAAATAAAGTCACATTCTAAGGTACTAGGGGTTAGGACTGTAACACAGGAATTTGGGAGTAAGGGACACAATTCAGCCCATAACAATAATAAATACTCACTTTAAGAATATCATAATTATTAATAAAAGGCACCCCCTATGAAGGTTCAATTTCAGATTTATTCAGTTAAACCTGAAGTTTTTCTTTCTTTTTTTTTTTTTTTTCAGATTTTATTTATTTATTTGAGAGAGAGAGTGAGCAAGAGAGAGAGAGAGAGAGGCAAACTCTCTGCTGAGCAGGAAGCCCAATGCAGGGCTTGATTCCAGGATTCCGGGATCACGACCTGAGCCAATGGCAGAGTTTAAACCAACTGACCCACCCAGCTTTCCTCATTGCTCTTTGTATCATGAAATATCAGTGCTTTCTGGGTATGAATTAGCAACAACAAATAGGATACTAAAATAAAAAAACTGATTTACAAGAATTATCTGAGTTATACCACAATAAGAGTTATCAAAAAACGGAACTTGAATTCTAGTCTATTCAGATAGAACTTGAATAGACTCAAGATTAATATGAAAGGATTTATATATGACCTTCATTTAAGAGTTCTCTCTAAATAAGCAATTATAGATATATTGACATCAAATACATTTTGTAACCAAATGACATCCTCTAGCACAAATGTATGTTCAATATCTCTTGGGTAATATTAGGTTTGGCATGTCATGACTAGCCAGTTAAAAAAAAAAAAAGTTTCATGTGTAAATCATTCTGGAAACCAGAACTCAAAAGGTATGCTTTAAGCAAAATGAAGAGGAACTTTCTTTTGCTCCATGCCTTACTTTCTAGGATCTGGATTTGGGGGGAGTCTTCAGAGTTCTTTATGATGATCCAAGAGGTTAGGGATTAAAGATGAGCTGGCTTAGTTGGTGGATTCTCTCCCTCCGCCCCTCCCTTGCTCTCTCTCTCTTTCTAAAATAAATTAATTAAAAAAAAATAAATAAATAAAATAAAATAAAATCTTTAAAAATAAATACATACTGACATACATACATACATATGCACATAAATATGAGCTCTGCCACTTGGGGCAGATCATGAACCAGATAGGAAGATGTCCCTATGGTGGTTACTTCATTGAAGATGAATATTCTGCTACGTGCTACTCCTTGAGTCTGTTTCCCTTTCGTTATCCTCTGGGTTGGAATGAAATCTTGTTTGAATGTTCCATTGTTTTCTCAGCTATGCTACTGTCAATCAATAGGAGAGTTCTGCCATCAAACTTAGGCCAGTCGTTCTCATGCAGACCAGTGTAGCATCAGCCATGGGAAATACCCACAGTTCCCCCAGGGGAAAAGCAAATCTCAGGGGTAAGTGTCAGTTTTTCTCCACCTGGATATATGTCTCCTGTTGTCGATCTTGGACGGGTAAGAAAACCTGGTACAAACCCTTGCTGTACCACTTAGTGGCTGTGTGAGCTTGTATAAATTAAGCTTAGAAAACTTCAATTTCCTTCACTATATATTAAGGATTGTAAAATGCATCTAAGATGGTTTTTATGGATATTAAAATGAGAAAATACATGTAGAGCATCTAATGCAATGCCTGACATCAACTAGGCCCTCAGTGAGGGGGAGTTATTAAAATTATACTAGGTAGTATGTGTTGCATTAGGCTGATGATTCTCAGTTTTGCAGTGTACGTTTAAAAACTTTGTATCTCCAGCTCGGACCCTGGAGATTCTGGCTTGAGGTATTATTGTGGGGCTAGGGATCTTTAATTTTTTTGAATTTTATGGGTTGATCCTATCCTACGGTCTGAGGTAAGAACCACTGATGTATATCAATGGTCAGGTCAACAAGCTTTTTTGGTAAATAGCCAGATAATAAATATTTTAGGCTTTGCAGGCCACACAGTCTCTGTCACAATTACTCAGCTCTGTCTTTGTAGCAGGAAAGCAGCCCCAGACAAAATGTAAATAAATGAGCATGCCTATCTTCCAATAAAACTTTATGTGTAAAAACAGACAAAAAGAGTTGGTGGGCTGGACTTGGCCCCCAAGCTGTTGTTTTCCAACCTTGTCTTATATGAAGAGAGGTTTTATTTGCCAAAGTCAGGGAAAGTATTTTATTATGTTCAGCCATAGCATTAAAAGCTTTATATGTAATAATGACCACTGTTTGGTGTTACACATGATTAACTAAACAGAACTCCTGCCTTCCAAGGAATTAGTTTCTAAAACAATAACAGCACAGACATCATGTTTGTAAGTAAACCCATATGACTAATTCTCATATAAACAGATGACTATACGAGACTAAACGTGAAACTGAGTTCAGAGGTGGGCTGATTTTCCTAATGCTCTCGATTGACAAATATCAGATAAAATAAAAGGAGCATTCAGTAACCAATGTAAAGAGGAGAGCAATACCCCAGATTAGCTCCCCTCTTTGAGCAGGACGCAATCAGAGAGCATCTTTTAAGAGGAGTCCTTTAGGGCACCTGGCTGGCTCGGTCAGTAGAGCATGTGACTCTTGTTCTGAGGGAGGTTAGGTCGTGAGTTTGAGCCCCATGTTGGGCAGAGAGATTACTTGGGAGAAAAAGAGAAAAGAAGGGTCTTTTAAATAAGACTTCATGGCTCTCTGCATGGCCAAATCTGCCCTCTCAATTGTAACTCCTTCATCAAACACATTATCAGGGGCTCCTGGCTGGCTCAGTCTGTTAAGCATCTGCCTTCAGCTCATTTCATGATGGGATTGAGCCCCACATCAGGCTCCCTGCTTGGTGGCGAGAAAGGGGAGCCTGGTTCTCCCTCTGCCGCTCACTTCCCCCTTGTGCCCTCTCTCTAGTTCTCTCCTTCCCTCTCTCAAATAAATAAATAAGTACAATCTTAAAAAAAAAAACAAAACCCACATTATCCTCAGCTTTATCCTCTGAGGTAAAGGGCTATGTTGTGGTTGCAGCTTAATGAAACATGTGACTATTTCCTTCATTTAACCTGGAACAAAGAAAAATATTTCCCTTTTTCAATAGTAATGGTAAATTAGAAGAAAAATCAGTGGATCAATTTGTGTGTTGGTGTGTGCGTGTGTGTGTGTGTGTGTGTGTGTGTATACGGGTATGTTTAAGACAAGTGATTGGTAACTTAGTGACCCGCTGCCTACATTTGTAGAAACGATAGAATAATAGTTGTCGGATAGGGCAAGAATCTCCTATATGTCCTTGTATTTCTGAAAGATGGACATACATAATGAGTTACTTACAATTTTATGGCTGCCCAGCATCTTAACCTCCCCTCCTTACACTGCTTGGGAATTTTCCATTTGGGGATTTTTGTGGGTGACAGGATCTCTTCTCCCACTACAGGGGCCAGAAAGTCCAGTTACTTGCCTTCTGCCCTTCCACATGCCACCCCTGCCCACCCCCACAGTCATCCTAGGGTGAGGGAAAGTGACCCAAGCTTGGTAGACTGGATGCTCTTACTTGGAACTTTGAATCAGGACTGAGTTACACAGACTAAACAGAATCATCCCCCTCGCGCCAGTGATACCCAGAGTCTGGTGGTGCAATGGCAGCAATCTCGGGGTGGTTTCCAGCATTTATTGGCAATGGCAGTGGTACCCTAACCAGACCATTTCAAGACTGACTTTAGCTGTGGTTCTGGCTATCTGGTTTCACCCAGCTCCCTTCCTTACCATCAAAACTGTGATCCACTCAGTGTTCCTCCAGAAAATTCCTTTTCTGCTTATGTTAGCCGCTGAGATGGTTTAACACATAAAGGAAGGGTACAGAAATCAGAAGATAGTAGAAATAATCCATTTTCCCATTTCTCATATAGTTTCCCTTTACTCAGTTTAATGGACGTTATCCATGTTTGGGGTTTTTTTGTTTTGGGAGGTTTTTTGGCCCTGATTTTTATGACTCTAGTCATTAGAGTTTTCAAAAGAGTACATCTGTATCCATTTCAGTTGAACTTAAGTGAAGGTGTCCTAAATAACACGTTCCCTTCTTTACTCAGTTCATTGATTATACCCAAATAATAAGCACTCCTCTCAAGATTTTGACTCACTCTGCCAAGAACGTTTAGTGCTTACATTAAAAACTACTATTGCACACATTTCTCAAGGGGGAAAAACTCTATATAAATCTCTGTTAACTAAAAAGTTTTACGAATGCAAAGTGCTTTTTTTTCTTGAATTCCTTCTGCTAGCAAGAATCTTCCTAATCAAGCATTTCTTTTGGGGCAATCAAAGCCCTCTTTGCTAAAATTACATGGGAGAAGGATTCTTTTTTCCATTTTTGCAAAAATATTTCAACTACTACAGTTGAAGTGTTCATTTGTGGTCCTTTTCTGCAGAGACTTATAACCTTGATCTGCAACATCTAATTGAGCCCCCAATGTTCTCAACTAAGGATATGAAAGTCACAGAATGAAATTAATTTGCACCCACTTTATCACAAACAATCACAATAAATATCTGATAACTGGTTATGTGTCAGTCATGGTGCTATGATAATACAGCAGTGCACAGGACAGTCTATTCCTCCAGAGCCTATGGTTTAGCAGGGAAGATGGAATACTTATAAATAATTAAACAACCACAAGTGTGGAGGCCAAAGTACATGGCATATTTAACAGTGAGAATTGATGGAGTCTAAGACGAACAGAGACTTCCTCAAGAAAATGACATTTAAGCTGAAAGCTACAGGATGAGTAGAAATGAGCTAGGCAAAGAGAGAGCAAAATGTTTCAGCAGAAAAAACAACATATGCAAATGTACCCAGGCAGGAAGAATGGTGGTTCGTTTCAGGAACAAGCAGAAATCCAGTTTGGCTGGAGAAGGCGAAGAGATTCAGAAGGAGCCTAGCTAAGAAGATGGGTACAGAGATAAGCAGGTAGGCATTGGAAACCAAAGTGGGCTGAACTTGCCTTTTCTGGTAAACTCAGTTTTCATAGCCCAGAAGGGATAAGGACACAAAAGACAAAGCAAGAGTCAAGATTTAAAGTCTACCATGAGACTTTCCTTTCACAAAGCCAAGATCCAAAGGGTAGCACTCTCAGTATTAGGGCGAATGATAAATGAGTAACTCTACCCTCCTTGGAACTGCAAAAAGCTACCTATTTTAAACTTTGGTGCTGAATGGAGAGAAGAAAATTTTTCCCTGAGAATTCATTACCACAAGCAAAACCCTTTTGCAGGTTTATAGTTTGAATTCACGTTTCTTGGCTAGGCCAAAAATATCTCAAGTCAATAATTTCATTTAGAGAGGCTCTTTGCTAGTATGCCCCAATCACCTGAGAGAAGTAAAGGCAAATCCTTTTTGAAGGCTCGAGCCCTCTTGCCTCCCAGGCCTCAAGTTTCTGAGAAGGCGCTCCTGGGTGGCTCGGCCGATTAAGCATCAGACTCTTGATTTTGGCTCAGGTCATGATCTCAGGGTCCCGAGATGGAGCCCTGCTTGAGATTCTTTTCCTCTCTTCTGTCCCTCCCCCCACTGCCACTCATGCTCTCTCTCTCAAATAAATAAATAAATAAATAAATAAATAAATAATTCTTTAAAAAAAATAATTTCTGCTGAAAGTTCAAAGGGATAGCATAATTCGTAGTAAAACAACATCACCACCAACAACAACCACAGTGTCAATCAGCAATAATCATCCAAAATAATGAGCATCATGAGCCCTCATGGCAGAATCAGACCCACAGAATTTTCAGATGTTGAAATTATTCAACACTGAAAATCAATAAGTAAGTTTAATGTTTCTAAGAATAAATGAATCTTTAAAGCATGACTCAAAAGTGGGCAGTTAAAAAGAATGAAACATCTATTTCTGATACCAATGGATAAGGAATGGAAAAATCAATCCTCTTTTGAGAACAACCAGGAAAGCTGGTCAAAAAAATTGTTTTTAATTGGAGTCCTGGAAGGTTGAATACCCTAAGTTCTCCTATCAATGGACCCAGGGAGCTTATTTGGAGGTTCTAGCAGAGGAGTGCAGCTACTCATATCCCTTGACTCAAGAACAGTCCCGCTCTGTTAGGTAGGTGGTCTTCTTCCACTGAACATGCAGCTTTGGGAGGCGTGCACTTGAAGCGTGAGGAGGGAGGAAGGAGACACCTGCCTAGGAAGCCAAATCAGCCAAATCAGCCTTGGTGATCAATGAGGTGACACATATCACAGCCAGATTGCCCTCACATCCATGGTCAAAATATTTTTAGAATCTTGAACACATGGGAGAACTTATAAGGCAGAGAAGAATTAAAACAGCATTATGTAATAAAGAATTAAAGAATTAAAACAGCTATATGTAATAAATTTGAAAATCTAGACTAAATGCGAAAATTTTTAAAATATATGAAATTTTTAAATTGACAGGAGAAGAAATGGAGAACTGGAATAAATTATAAATTTAAAGAAATTAAAATGGTAGTTAAGACCTCCTCTTACAAAAAAAACAAAAACAAAAAAACGTCAAAATGATTTTATGGAGTAGTTTACCCACCGTTTGAGGAGCAATTCATTCTGCTTTTACAGTTTATTCATAAACTAGAGAAAGAACAAAAGATTCCCACCTCTTTTTAGAAGAAAGCTATATCTTAATTTCAAAACACAAGGACAATATAATAAAAGAACATTATAAGTCAATTTTGCTTATGAATATAAATTTTAACAATGAACTACAGCTATACACAGTATGATTGAATTTCACAAACAGAATATTGAGCGGAAGGGGCAAGTCATAGAAAAATGTAACCACTATGATTCCACTTAAAGTTCAAAAACTTTCCAAACCGTATAATACACTGTTTAAGGATATATACAAAAGTAATCAAGAACATAAAGAAAACAGATATAACTAAACCAAAATTCAGGATAGTGTTCATTTTGGGAGCAATGAGGGGTTTTTTGATAGAAATATTCTGGTTTTTGGCCTAGGTAGGGAGTACTCACGTATCACGTTTTCATTATTCTTTAATTGCACATTTTAATTTATTCTTTTATGTACATTATTTATAGCACACCTTTAAAAATTTTTGATGAACTGAAATCTTTTTAAAAGTCATAGCAGCATCAGAATAGAGAGCCAAAAACACTGTCTTCTCTTCTTAGGGAATTTACTAGTGAAAAGGAGATTTAACTTAAAAAAAATAATAAAACGGGTATGTGACTGGCTCAGTCAGTGGTGTATGTGACTCTTGACTCATGAGTTCAAGCTCCACATTGAGCATAGAGTTTACCTTTAAAAAAAAAAAAGACAAAACCCTACAGTATTTTGAATTTGAAACTCCAGATAATGACAAAGAAGTTAGTGTGAGTGTTTTTCCAAAATTTGATTAAACCACCAAAACTTTTCCTATTAGACTATCCCCTAACTTCCTTTCTATTGCAATGGATAAATCACTTGTTCAAAATCACATTCATATAATTCCCTGAAGAATGCTTGCTTGGTCTTCTCATATGTATTTGTAATTCCGAAGCTACCAGTCCTTGATTTATTCTTTCTATCCTTCCTTCCTTCCTTCCTTCCTTCCTTCCTTCCTTCCTCCCTTCCTCCCTTCCTCCCTTCCTCCCTTCCTCCCTTCCTTCTTTCCTTCCCTTCCCTTTCCTTCTCTTCCCTTCCCCTTCCTTTCTTTCTTTCTTTCTTTCTTTCTTTCTTTCTTTCTTTCTTTCGTACAGGTCTTGACTCACTTTATTTTTCTCATATAAAACTATGTGGTGGCCACAGAAGGAGCCTGGGTCCTCTGCGTCGAGACACTGGTGTGGGTCTTTACCAGATGGTCAGTGAATGCCCGATAGGGAGAGTTGGTGTACACAGTCTCTTTCCAGAGGTCAGGGGTGAGATAGCTGTGGGTCTTGGAAATGGTTTCAAAAGCGACCTTGGCCACGCGGCCCAGGGTGACAGTGCAGCCCCTGGCTGAGGTGTAGCCATCATCAAGTCATCAGTAGCTTCTTCGGTGCAGGGGCTGGGATGATGCCTCAGGGGCAGTGATGAGATATACCTGTGCAGAGCCCCAGCGGCCGGTCACCTTGTGAGGGACAATGTGGGGCTCGCTGATCTTATTCCCTTAGTAGTTTCACAGCATGGGGACAATGGAGAGCTCGGCCAGGATGATGGCTCCATGGATGGCAGTGGCTACCTCCTTGGAGCACTTAACACCCAGACTCACATGTCCACTGTATTCTCTGATGGCAACAAATGCCTAGAACCTGGTCTGCTGGCCAGCACGCATCTGCTTTTGCGCAAGTATAATCTTCAAAACCTCATCCTTGAGGGATGCGCCCAGGAAAGAGTCAGTGATCTCAGATTCCCTGACAGGCAGAGAGACAAGACAGATCTCTTGTAGGGACTTGATCTTCATGTCTTTGACCAGGTGGCCTGGCTTGGTGACCGGGATCCACTCCTCGTCCTTGACCTTGCCTCCCTGAGCTCCTGGCCTCTGAGGAAGCTGCCTGGCTTCCCATTCCAGGGCCCTCCCACACCACCTGCATCATCCATCATTTGGTGTTTTCTCCAAGAAGTTTTTGTACTCTTTCCTCCCTTTTTTTTAAGGTTTTATTTTTAAGTAATCTCTATACCCAACATGGGGCTTGAACTCACAACCCCAAGATCAAGAGTCTCATGCTCCTCTGACTGAGCCAGCCAGGTGCCCCAGTTTTTGTACTTTTTCTTAAATGGTTAATATTGTGGTATGATTGTTGCTGTGTACACAGGCAAGCATTTTATACAGTCATACCTTAGAGATATTGCAGGTTCGGTTCCAGACCACTGCAATACAGTGAATAGCATACTAAAGAGAGTCAAATGAATTTTTTGGTTCCCCAGTGCATATAAAAGTACATTTACACTATACCGTAACCCATTAAGTGTGCAATAGCATTTTATCTTTTAAAAACACAATGTAAATACCTTACCTAAAAAATAAAGGAACCAATCCTCAATACGATTTAGTGCTTTCTTATTTTTTGTGAACAGGTAGGTCTGTCTCCTGGTGGGGATGAGGCCAAGGCTGTCTTATCTCTTTGTTGTCTCAGCTTCATGCTAGAACCTGGCCACGGTTGAAAGCCTGGCACCTATCCTTCACCCCACCTCAAGAACGGGGTTGGGATATTTCCTGCCCCAAACATCCCTGGATTTTAAGTATTTTAACCGTGCCCTCAGTTATCTTCCATGTTGCTGAGGTAAATGAAATCTTTTAAAATGTTAACATTAAGTAAATAAATAAATCAATCTTAGTCCCCAAAAATACTTTACTGCTTAAAAATGTTAAACATCATCTGAGCTTTCAGAGAGCCGTAATCTTTTTGCTGGTGTAGGCTCTCACCTTGATGTTGATGGCTACTGACTGATCAGGGTGGTGGTGGTTGCTGAACGTTGGGGTGGCTGTGCCAGTTTCTTAAAATAAGACAACAGGTGAAGTTTGCAGCATTGATTGACTCTTCCTTTCATGAAAAATTTCTCTGTAGCGTGTGATGCAATTTGATAGCATTTTATCCATAGTAGAACTACTTTTAAAATTGGGGTCCATCCAGGTGCCTGGGTGGCTCATTTGGTTAAGAATCTGCCTTAGGCTCAGGTCGTGATCCCAGGGTCCCGGGATGGAGTCCCACATGGGGCTTCCTTGCTCAGCAAGGAGTCTGCTTCTCCTCTACCCTTACCCCCTGCTTGTGATCTCTCTCTCTCTCAAATAAATAAATAAAATCTTTAAAATAAAAAAAAAATTGGGGTCAATCCTTTCAAACCTTGCCACTGCTTTTTCAACTAAGTTTACGTAATATTCTAAATCCTTTGATGTCATTTCAACAATCTTCACAGCATCTCTGGCAGGAGTAGTTTCCATCTCAAGAAACCACTTTCTTTGCTCATCTTTAAGGAGCAACTCCTCGTCCATTCAAGTTTTATCATGAGATTCCAGCAATTCAGTCCCATCTTCAGGCTCCACTTGTCATTTTAGTTCTCTTGCTATTTCTACCACATCTTCAGTTCCACTGAAGTCTTGGACCCCTCAAAGTCACCAATAGGGTTGGAATTAACTTCTTCTAAACTCCTGTTAATGTTGATATTTTGAACTCTTTCTATGAATCACAAATGTTCTTAATGGCATCTCAAATGGTGAATCCTTTCCAGAAAGTTTTCAATTGACTTTGCCCAGATCCATCAGAGGAATCATGTCCGTGGCAGCTATAGCCTTAGGAAATGTATTTCCTAAGTAAGAAGACTTGAAAGTTGGAATTACTCCTTGATCCATGGGCTACAGGATGGATGTTATGTTAGCAGGCATGAAAACAACATTAATCTCCATCAAAGGTCAATGAACTCTTCAAATGAGCAGTAATATTTTGAAAGAAATCTGTTTTCCTGAGCAGTAGGTCTCAACAGTGGGCTTAAAATGTTCAGTAAACCATGTTGTAAACAGATGTGCTGGCATCCAGTCTTGGTTGTTCCATTTCTAGAGTACAGGCCAAGTAGATTTCACATAATTCTTGAGAAATCTAGGATTTTCAGAATGGTAAATGAGCATCAGCTTCAAGTTAAAGTCACCAGCTGCATGAGCCCCTGACAAGAGTTAGCCTGCTTTTTGAAGTTTGAAGACAGGCATTGACTTCTCCCACATGGCATTTTCTTAGAATATAATATAAGAATTTCTTAGAATATAAGAATATATTTTCTTAGGCTCACTCTCATGTTGGGTGTAGCCGCCTTCAGGAATGAGCTTAGAACTTGCTCAGCTTCTGCATCAATGCTTGCTCTTTCATTTGCTGCAGTAATGAAGGTGGCTTCCTTCCTTAATCCTCATGAACGTCTGCTAACTTCAAGCTCTTCTCTTTCAGGGTTCTCACCTCCTTCAGCCTTCATGGAACTGAAGAGAATTAGGGCTTTTCTCTAGGTTAGGCTTTGACTTACGGGAATGTTGTGGCTAGCTTGATATCGTCTATCCAGGCCACTAAAACTCTCCATACTAGCAATAGGCTGTTTTGCGAGAGGCTAGCAAGATGGCGGAGGAGCAGGAGACCTAAATTTCGTCTGGTCCCAGGAATTCAGCTAGATAGTTATCCAACCATTCTGAACACCTACGAACTCTGCAGGAGATCGAAGAAGAGAATAGCAGCAACTCTATGAACAGAAAAGCGACCACTTTTTGGAAGGTAGGACTTGCGGAGAAGTGAATCTAAGGCGATGTATGGGAATGTAGATTGTGGGGGGAGGGAGCCTCCGTCATCCGGCTACTGGCAAGCCATAGAGCCCCAGAGCACAAAATCAGAACTTTTAGAAGTCTGCTCCGGTGAGAGGGGTGGGGGGGGTGGGGGGTGGAACCCTCCCTGGGACGGTGCGGTCTCAGGACTCTCGGGGTCACAGAAAGACTGAGGGTGCCTGAGTGCGTCAGAGCTCCCAGGTATCGGCCCAGGGAAGCTGACTGTGAAACAGTGAGCTGAAGAGTGGGCTCTCAGCTCCGGGTGGCCATAAACCATTATCTGCGGCATAGTCGAGCCACTGCTCTTCGAGCAGGGGCCCAACAAGTGGGGGCAGATCCGGGAACACTCCTCTTCCTTCCCCAGGAGAAGTGGCTCGGGAGCACACTGCAGGAATCTACTGGGTTTGGAGACTCCAAATAGGGTCGTGTGCCAGAGATAGAAATGCTCAGTCACAGGCCAGGTGAGCATGGAGTGTGGCCGGAGACCAGGGAGACAGGAGTGACTGACTGCTTTTCTCTGAGGGTGCACAAAGGAATGGGCCCCAAACTCTTGTCTCTTCTGGGGCTGGAGATTGGGAGGCTACCGTTTTCATTCTCTCCCTCTAAAGCGGCGCAGAAAGCCTTCAGAGAACAAAAGCTACGGAGAGCAAATCTGAGCAGATGACTTAGCCTGGCCCCTGGCAAGGGCGGCGCAATTCCGCCTGGGGCAAAGACACTTGGCGAATCAGTGCAACAGGTCCCTCCCCCAGAAGATCAGCAAGAAGATCCAGCCAAGACGAAGTTTACTGGTCAATGAGAACTGCAAAACTCCAGGAAAAAAGAGGCTTTCCCCCATGATTCTGTAGTCTTTCAAAGTTAATTTTTTTAAATTTTCTTCATTTTTTCTGTTTCTATTTCTTTTTTTTGAATTTTTCTTCTTTCCTTTTTCAACCAACTTCTTATCTCATCAATTCCTTTTTTAAAATCTTTTTTAATTTTCATTTTTATAGTCATATTCCATCCCTTCATTGTATTTACCCTTATTTGTGTGTGTGTGTGTGTATAGTATATATATACATATATATGCATATACATATATATAATATATATACATATACACACACACACACACACACATATATATATATATACACACACACACATATACACACAAGTTTTTCTTTCTTTAAAAAATTTTGGGAGGCAGTTTCTTCTAACAGACCAAAATACACCCAAAATCTAGTGTGTGGCTCTGGTCTATTCACCAGCCTGATCGCCTGATCACATTCTTTTTTTTTTTTTTTCTTTTCCCCCCAGTTTCGGGTCTCTTCTGATTTGTTTAGTGTATATTTTTCTGGGGTTGTTGTTACCCTTTTAGCATTTTGTTCTCTCATTCATCTGTTCTTCTCTGGACAAAATGACAAAATGGAAAAACTCACCTTAAAAAAAAACAAAAAAACAAGAGGCAGTACCGACAGTCAGGGACCTAATCAACATGGACATTAGTAAGATGTCAGAAATAGAGTTCAGAATGACAATTATAAAGATACTAGCTGGGTGTGAAAAAAGCATAGAAGTTACTAGAAAAGCCCTTTCTGGAGAAATAAAATCTAACCAAGTCGAAATCAAAAAGGCTATCAATGAGGTGCAATAAAAAATGGAGGCCCTAACTGCTAGGATAAATGAGGCAGAAGAGAGAAGTAGTGATATAGAAGACCAAATGATGGAGAATAAAGAAGCTGAGAAAAAGAGAGATAAACAACTACTGGATCACGAGGGGAGAATTTGAGAGATAAGTGATACCATAAGGCAAAATAATATTAGAATAATTGGGATTCCAGAAGAAGAAGAGAGAGGGGCAGAAGGTATATTGGAGCAAATTATAGCAGAGAACTTCCCTAATTTGGGAAAGGAAACAGGCATCAAAATCCAGGAGGTGCAGAGAGCCCCCTTTTAAAATCAGTAAAAATAGGTCAACACCCCGACATCTAATAGTAAAACTTACAAATTTTAGAGACAAAGAGAAAATCCTGAAAGCAGATGGCAACAAGAGGTCTGTAACCTACAATGGCAGACCTATCCACAGAGACCTGGCAGGCCAGAAAGGACTGGCATGATATATTCAGGGCACTAAACGAGAAAAATACGCAGCCAAGAATACTATATCCAGCTAGGCTGTCATTGAAAATAGAGGGAGAGATAAGCTTCCAGGACAAACAAAAACTAAAACAATTTGCGAGCACCAAACCAGCCCTACAAGAAATATTGAAAAGGGTCCTCTAAGCAAAGAGAGAGCCTAAAAGTAACATAGACCAGAAAGGAGCAGAGACAATATACAGTAACAGTCACCTTACAGGCAATACAATGGCACTAAATTCATATCTTTCAATAGTTACCCTGAATGTAAATGGGTTAAATGCTCCAATCAAAAGACACAGGGTATCAGATTGGATAAAAAAACAAGACCCTTCAATATGCTGTGTGCAAGAGACTTATTTTAGACCCAAAGACACCTCCAGACTTAAAGTGAGAGGGTGGAAAACCATTTACCATGCTAATAGACATCAAAAGAAAGCTGAGGTGTCAATCCTTCTATCATACAAATTAGATTTTAAACCAAAGACTACAACAAGAGATAAGGAAGGACACAATATCATACTTAAAGGGTCTATCCAACAAGAAGATCTAACAGTTGTAAATATTTATGCCCCTAACATGGGAGCAGCCAATTATATAAGCCAATTAATAACAAAATCAGAGAAACACATCAACAATAATACAATAATAGTAGGGGACTTTAACACCTCCCTCACTGAAATGGATGGATCATCTAAGCAAAAGATCAACAAGGAAATAAGGGCTTTAAATGACATAGTAGACCAGATGGACTTCATAGATATATTCAGAACATTCCATCCCAGAGCAACAGAATACACATTCTTCTCTAGTGCACTTGGAACATTCTCCAGAATAGATCACATCCTGGGTCACAAATCAGGTATCAACTGGTATCAAAAGATTGGGATCAGGGGCACCTGGGTCGCTCAGTCGTTAAGTGTCTGCTTAATAGAAAACCTAAACAGACCCATAACCAGCAAGGAAATTGAAGCAGTAATCAAAAATCTCCCATCAAACAAGAGCCCGGGTTCAGATGGCTTCCTAGGGGAATTCTACCAAACATTTAAAGAAGAATTAATACCTATTCTTCTGAAGCTGTTCCAAAAATAGAAATGGAAGGAAAACTTCCAAATTCATTATGAGGCCAACATTACCTTGATCCCAAAACCAGACAAAGACCCCATCAAAAGGAGGATTACAAACCAATATCCCTGATGAACATAGATGCAAAAATTCTCACCAAAATACTAGCCAATAGGATCCAACAGTATATTAAAGGGATTATTCACCACGACCAAGTGGGATTTATTCCTGGGCTGCAAGGTTGGTTCAACATCTGCAAATCAATCAATGTGATACACTACATTAAGAAAAGAAAGGACAAGAACCATATGATACTCTCAATAAATGCAGAAAAAGCATTTGACAAAGTATAGCATCCTTTCTTGATTAAAACTCTTCACAGCATAGGGACATACCTCAATATCATAAAAGCCATATATGAAAAACCCACAGTGAATATCATTCTCAATGGGGAAAAACTGAGAGCTTTTCCTCTAAGGTCAGAAACGCATCAGGGGGGCGCCTGGGTGGCGCAGTCGTTAAGTGTCTGCCTTCGGCTCAGGGCGTGATCCTGGCGTTCTGGGATCGAGCCCCACATCGGGCTCCTACGCTGGGAGCCTGCTTCTTCCTCTCCCACTCCCCTGCTGTGTTCCCATTCTCGCTGGCTGTCTCTCTGTCAAATGAATAAATAAAATCTTAAAAAAAAACAAAGAAAAAAAAAGAAACACATCAGGGATGTCCACTATCACCACTGCTGTTCAGCATAGTACTAGAAGTCCTAGCCTCAGCAATCAGACAACAAAAAGAAATAAAGGGCATCTGAATCAGCAAAGAAGACATCAAACTCTCACTCTTTGCAGGTGATATGATACTTTACGTGGAAAACCCAAAAGACTTCGCCCCAAAACTGCTAGAACTCATACACGAATTCAGTAAAGTGGCAGGATATAAAATCAGTGCACTGAAAGCAGTGGCATTCTATACACCAACGATAATACAGAAGAAAGAGAAATTAAGGAGTCAATCCATTTACAATTACACCCAAAACCGTAAGATACCTAGGAATAAATCTAACCAAAGAGGCAGAGAATCTGTACTCAGAAAACTATAAAATACTCATGAAAGAAATTGAGGAAAACACAAAGAAATAGAAAAATGTTCCATGCTCATGGATTGGAGGAACAAATATCATGAAAATGTCTATGGTACCTAGAGCAATCTACACATTTAATACAATCTCTATCAAAATACCATCCACTTTTTTCAGAGAAATGGAACAAATAATCCTAAAATTTGTATGGAACCAGAAAAGGCCCTAAATAGCCAGAGGAATGTTGAAAAAAAAAAAAAAAAAACCCCAAAGCTGATGGCATCACAATGCCAGACTTCAAGCTCTATTACAAAGCTGTTACCATCAAGACAGTATGGTACTGGCACAAAAACAGACACATTGATCAATGCAACAAAATAGCCCAGAAATGGATCCTCAACTCTATGGTCAACTAATCTTCGACAAAGCAGGGAAAAATATCCAATGGAAAAAGGACAGTCTCTTCAACAAATGGTGTTGGAAAAATTGGACAGCCAAATGTAGAAGAATGAAACTGGACCATTTCCTTACACAACACACAAAAATAGACTCAAAATGGATGAAAGACCTAAATGTGAGACAAGAATCCATCAAAATCCTAGAGGAGAACACAGGCAGCAACCTCTTCGACCTCAGCCGCAGCAACTTCTTCCTAGACACATTGCCAAAGGCAAGGGAAGCAAGGACAAAAATGAACTGTTGGGACTTCAACAAGATAAAAAGCTTTTGCACAGCAAAGGGAATATTCAACAAAGCCAAAAGACAACCTACAGAATGGGAGAAGATATTTGCAAATGACATATCAGATAAAGGGCTAGTATCCAAAATCTATAAAGAACTTCTCAAACTCAACACCCAAAGAACAAATAATCCAGTCAAGAAATGGGCAGAAGACATGAACAGACATTTCTGCAAAGAAGATATCCAAATGGCCAACAGACACATGAAAAAGTGCTCCACATCACTCAGCATCAGGGAAATACAAATCGAAACCACAATGAGATACCACCTTACACCAGTTAGAAAGGCAAAAAGTAACAGGACAGGAAACAACAAGTGTTGCCAAGGATGTGGAGAAAAGGGATCCCTGTTATACTGCTGGTGGGAATGCAAGCTGGTGCAGCCATTCTGGAAAACAGTATGGAGGTTCCTCAAAAAGTTAAAAATAGAGCTACCCTACAACCCAGAAATTGCACTACTGGGTATTTACCCCAAAGATATAGTGATCCGAAGGGGCATGTGCACCCCAATGTTTATAGTAGCAACGTCCATAATAGCCATCTGTGGAAAGAGCCTAGTTGTCCATCAACAGATGAATGGATGAAGAAGATATGGTATATACATACAATGGAATATTATGCAGCCATCAAAAAAATGAAACCTTGCCACCTACAATGTTGTGGATAGAACTAGAGGGCATTATGCTAAGCAAAATAAGTCAGTCAGAGAAAGACAATTATCATATGATCTCACTGATATGTGGAATTTGAGAAACAAGGCAGAGGAGCATAGGGGAAGAGAGGAAAAAATGAAACAACACAAAACCAGAGAGGGAGACAGACCATAAAAGGCTCTTAATCTCAGGAAACAAACTGAAGGTTGTTGGAGTGGAGGGGTGTGGGAGGAATGGGGTGGCTGGGTGATGGACATTGGGGAAGGTGTGTGCTATGGTGAGTGCTGTGAATTGTGTAAGACTGATGAATCACAGACCTGTAATCCTGAAACAAATAATACATGATATGTTAGTAAAAATAAATTTTTTAAAAAAGAGTGAACCTTACGTAAAATATGGATTTTTGTTAATAATAAAAAAAATAGGCTGTTTTGCTTTCTTATCATTTTTTTGTGTTCACTAGAGTAACACTTTTCATTTCCTTTGTGTTCCCAACTTGGCTAACTTTTTGGCTCATGAGGCCTTTCTTTTAGCCTGTCTGGGCTTTCAACATGCCTTTCTCACTAAACTTAATCATTTCTAGCTTTTGACTTGAAGTGAGAGACATGGGACTCCTTTTTCACTTGAACACTTGCCATCGTAGGGTTATTGACTGGATTAATTTCAATATTGTTATGTTTCAGGGACTAGGGAGGCCTGAGGATGTGGAGAGAGACAGGGGAATGGCTGGCTAGTGGAGCACTCAGAACACACACAATATTTATCGATTAAGTTGGCTGTCTCATATGGGTGCAGCTCATGGCACCCCAACAACTATTATAGTAACATCAAAGATCACCAATCACAGATCACCATAACAAATATAATAATGATGAAAACGTTTGAAATATTGCAAGAATTACCAACACATGACACAGAGACATGAAGTGAACAAATGCTAATGGGAAAATGTCACCAATAGACTTGCTCAATGTAGGTGTTGCCACAAACCTTTAATTTGTCAAAAACACAGTATCTGTGAAGTGCAATAAAAAAAATAGGGGCACCTGGGTGGCTCGGTCAGTTAAGCATCTGACTGTTGATTTCAGCTCACGTCATGATCCCAGGGTCGTGAGATCAAGCCCTACATTGGGCTCTATGCTTAGTTGGGGCATCTGCTTGAGATTCTCTCTCTCCCTCTCCCTCTGCCCTCCCCACCCCCGCTCATGTGTGCTCTCTCTCTAAGGGAAAAAAAAAACAGAAACACACGAAACAGAATAAAATGAGGTATATCATATGCACAAAGCACCTCATGAGTTTTTTGATGAGACACAGAAAATTTCATGGCATTTTATCAATTCAAACTTTTTAACCTCAGGTAACCCTGATATTGGTTAAGATTACTCAGAGGCCCAGTAATGTCTATATTTTTAAGTAGCTTGGAAAAAACTGCTAAGACAGGCTGTTGGAGATGCAAAAATGAAACATAGACTGACAGGGGCAGACAACCACCATCACCACCACCATCATCACTGTCAACAATAAAGCATTCCCCATGTCTAGACGTTGTGTTGAAAGTTTTCTGTTCATTATGTTGAATCTTTACAATTCTAGAAAATTGGTATTATTATCACCATCTTACAAAACAAGGCACTGAGGTTTGTAAAGGTTAAGTAACTCACCCCAAATAAAACAGAATAAATAGCAGAGCTAAGATTCAAAACCAGTTCTGGTCATCCCTACGTATTCAGTCAACATTACAACCATGGTGACCCTCTTGGCCATCCCCAAGTAAACTGAAGATTGGACTCCGTTAATTACGTACAGAGCTGGTCCTGAGCCTGTGTGCCCTCAGATGCATTTCTTGCCCTCCCTCACCTCTCTCTCACAGGGAGGACTGACCTTCTTGTGTCAGCTGACTTCCTAGTGTGTGTGGCTAATAGGAAGAGTTTGGAGAGCGGCAGGAAAAAGAAGCCAGGTTGTTTGTCATCAAATCCGCTCCCGCGTGCTGGGGGTGGAATCCTGGGCATCAGCCATTTCCTTCCTTACTCCAGCAGCAGCTATGCAGGCTTTCACCAGGTAGCTCTAGTCCCTGGGTTTCCTTAACAGTCCTCCCTCCCTTTGTCCCTTTAGCCTAGTGGCATCCTACCGTGCTTAATCTAAAGCAAGAGTCTTGGGTATAGAAATAAGTGAGTGTGTTTCTTCCTCTTGGCTCTATCACCATGGCCACCACTAACTGGACCAGTGGAGTGGCTCTAACTTGAGAATAGCCCACAATTGGCTGTCAGGCTTCCTGTGAGGCAAACAGGAGCAAGAGCTTTGCCATCACGTCCTTAGCAAAAATCTGTCTGGTGTTTGATCTGTGGATTTAGGGGGTCAGTTAGTTGGTAGCAGGAGTAAAGGCAGAAAGGTGCTCTGAGAAAAACAAAGGCAGAGAGAAACGACATTATGTCGATTGCAGGGCACTCAGGAAAAGTTAGCAAGCTCGTGTGGTCGGGATTGAGGGGAGGATGATTTATCTGTGCTGGCCTCTGAAGAAACTTCCAGTTTGGAAGCCACATTACAGTTTCTGTCCAGTTCAGCTATCCTCAGGTTCCCATTACTCTTGTGTGACCCACTGACTATGTCACTTCCTGCTTTCCTGGCTGCCTGAAACTTGTGGCTGAGTTTTCTGCTTCTATTCTCTCTCTCTCTCTCTTTTTTTTAAGATTTTATTTATTCATTTGACAGAGATAGAGACAGCCAGCGAGAGAGGGAACACAAGCAGGGGGAGTGGGAGAGAAAGAAGCAGGCTCCCAGCGGAGGAGCCTGACATGGGGCTCGATCCCAGAACGCTGGGATCACACCCTGAGCTGAAGGCAGACGCTTAACGACTGAGCCACCCAGGCGCCCCATGCTTCTATTCTCTTTTTAAAATTTTTCCTTAGATATCCTTCCAATAAATCATTCACTTCCTGACATAATCTGAGTGTGTTCATTTTTTTTTTTTTACAACCAATTTAACCACCTACGACAGTTTTTAAAGCGTGTCTATATCTCTTCCATCTTACCTACATTGCAACTCTATGTGCTAGGCAGGGTAGAGGTTTTTATTACCGTTAAAAAAAATTTCAAGCTGGGGCTCCTGGTTGGCTCAGTTGGTTAAGCGTCCAACTCTTGATTTTGGCTCAGGTCATGATCTCAGAGTTGGGGATCAAGCCCCATGTCAGGCTCCCCTGCTGGGCATGCAGCCTGCTTAAGATTCTCTCTCTCCTCTTCCCACTGCCCCCCCCCCCAAATTCAAACTTCGGATTAGCTAAATAACTATCCACAATCACTGGGCTAAGTAATAATTGATAGAACCAGGACTAGGAACCAGGCATTTTGATTTCTGTGTCAGGTACTACTGGCCTACTTTGTGTTAGTTCCCTGTGAACACACAAGTATACACACGCACCCATCAATGATTTATTTAGCAGGAAAACAGATGTTCAGACATACTGGATATCAGATGTTCACTACTGGGTATCCAAGTGTCCTTCGACTTCTGTGGATAATTTACATCTCTAGGCATCTTTATGATAATGCCTCTCCTATTCTACAGAAGGGTCAAGGTGAGTCATAATAGGCAAATATTCTGCAACTGAAAACCACACAAACCCATTTATTTTTTCAGAAACATTTACTGGGAACCTACTGTGTGGTGAAAACTTGCTAAGTGCTGGGGACACAGAGATGGAAAAAAAAAATCCCTTGTGGGAATTTTCAGCCCAAAGGGAAAGAGATACAAGTAGGGATAAATAACACAGCACAAGGGCAACAAGCACAGACAAAGCACAGATCCAGACCAGATGAAGGTTTGATCAACTCTCTGGGGGTAGTTGACAGGGAAGAGTTCCTGGAAAAAGTAACAGTTGACTGGAGTTTAGAAAGTGGAACTGGAATATCAATTTAAAAAATTTTTTTTAATTCTCTTTAAGTTAACTCCACACCCAAAGTGGGGTTCAAACTCATGACCCTGAGATCAAGAATCTCATGCTTTACCAACTGAGCCAGCCAGGTTCCCCCTGGAATATCCATACTTAATGGTAAAGGGGAAAGATGCTACAAAGAGATGAAAAAGGATAGTCAGAATGCAAAAAGAGGATGAGGAGGGGTGGTGGCCCAAACACCATGGGAGACGGCTTCAAGGAAGGTTAGAGGAACACTGTAAAAAAACTCAAAAGTATCTGTTAAGTAATATACAGATACAGTAATATACTAATACAGGCTCAATGGGCCTGGCAAGTAGGAAGTTCTTGGCAACCTGATCCAGGGCTGTTTCCAAGGGAGGAGGGGGTAGCAATTAATCCAGAATTCAATGGGATCCAGAGTAAAAGGGAGGTAAACCAGTAGAGGTATCAAATGTTTTAGGAATCCCAGAGATGAACAAAAATTTTGTCAGACTTCTCTAAAGTTGGAAGAGGGTTAGAGAACACACAATGTCTATGGGGGAATGAATGGAATTTGGGAGAAGGATATCTAAGGAACTAACCTAAACTGGAGAATCTTTGATGACTATAATTTTCTGGTATGCCTTCTGTTTAGTAGATACAGGAATATAATTGGCCTATTTGTTCTTCCCTCTTCCCCATTTTTAAATTAGTACACATGTATTATGTGGGCCACTTCCTATGTCCTTCGTAGTGCACACTATGGAGAGTTTAATTCCTACCAACGTATATGACCAGTGATCATTTTGCACATGGTTAGGCACAGAAATGTGGACCCTGGATTCAGACCACCTTGCTCTGAATCTTGTATCTACATGGTCTTCTGCAAATTAATTAATCCCTTTATTTCTCTCTTTCTTCATCTGTAAAGTGAGAATAATGATAATACCTACTTTGCAGCATAGTTGGGAGCTTTAACTGAGTTACAACATGTAAAATGCTTAGAACAGTGCCTGGCACTTACAAAGCGATATAAAGGATAGATATTATTAGCAGTATTAATTGTGGAAATAATAAAACAGAATGTTTGAAATTGGAATTATGCTGGAAAATCCAGGATGTGTGTGTGTGTGTGCATACGTGTGTGTGTGTGTGTGTGTGTGTGTGTGTGTGTATGTGTATGAATGATAGAAGCCCCATTCAAAATAGTTTTACTAAAAGGGCGAATGTATTGATTCATGTCACTGTGGTAGATTGTTTAGGCAGGGAGAAGTTTGTTCTCTGCATCTCTTGGAACTATCTGCCACTCGTTGTCTGATGGAATCATTCTCTTCCATAGCAGAAAGGGGAGGGAAGATGTGGCTGGTAGTCCCAGGGCTTCATTCTTATGGTACATGATGCAAAAGAAGAGAGACTCCCTCTCAACCCCATCCTCAGCACAACATTCAGTAAAGTCCAGGAGAGGAAGGGATTGGCCCAACCCATGGCATGTGCCCACGCTTGTGATTGGGAATATGGGGACCTTGCTTAATAATGCCACCAAGACCACGTGAAACCAGAGGAAGCAGTCTAAGCAGATAAATCCGTGCTAAAGTACCTTTTAAAATCATATGCTTACCACAGTTTGCCTTTTAGGTAAGCCGTATTAAAACTCATTTTTAGATACTTCCATAAGTGACAACAATAAAAGTAACACTTGCAACTAATACTAACTGAGTACTTACTATGCATTGGGCATTGTCCTAAAAGTACTGACATTGAATTCTTACAACAGACCTATAAACAGGTATTCTTGTTGTTGTTGTTGTTGTTATTTTATTATCATCACCAGTACTTTACAAATGGAGAAGTGGAAGAAAGAGAAAGACTGAGTTGCTTGCCCTGAGACCATTCATCAAAAAGTCGTAGATCTGGGAAATGAGTCCTGATAGTTGGCTCCAGAATCTGGACTCTCAGGTTGTGCTGCCAAAGAAGAGGAGGGGAAAAAACAGCCCACTATATCTGGATACGAGAAAACATATTTTCAAATACACTTAGTGGAGATTTTGGAATCAAACCAAAAGATCACTTTGGTTTTGAGCTTGTTTCTAAGATGTTGAAGACTCAGAAATGTTGAAGGTTGGAGTAGATTTTCTAAAAATTCCATCAGTGTTTTAAATCATTCAAAGAATATACCGGATACAATGTATCTCAATCTCCCGGAGAATGTCCACAAGAAAGCATGTTTTATTCATTCTTGGGTATTAACTAGGAGCTCACTTGTATTACAAGTAATTCTATCTACTGAAGGATTGAAGACTATCTCTTTGCAGAGCTGAGAGAAAGCATTGAGTAGACCTTTCGTGAAGTTAGAAGCTCTGGTTCACAAGGGGATCATGGAGCATTTCTGGAGATCCAGCAATACCTCTGGGCACCTTTCTTCCCTCAGGTTCATGGGATTCTTCCTGTATTCCTTTCTTCACAGTTGCTACCACCCATGTCTGTTCTTCCTCACTATGCTTTATTTGAAACTACTTCTTCAGCTTTCTCTAATCATCCTCAATGACCTCAGGAAAGAAAGCACAGAGGTCCTTTTTGTTTTTAAGGAATTGCTGTTAATTGCTATGGGGAAACAAATTTGTGGCCAAAAGATACTGACCAAAAAATGGAAAAGTAGCAAATATTCACAAAATGTCAACAAGTTCTTTAAGTTAGTCCTCACAGGGGGCACCTGGGTGGCTTAGTCAGTTAAGTGACTGCCTTCGGCTCAGGTCATGATCCTGGGGTCCTGGGATTGAGCCCCACATCGGGCTCCATGCTTAGCAGGGAGTCTGCTTCTCCCTTTCCCTCTGCTCTTCCCCCCGCCGCTCGTGCTGTCTGTCTCTCAAATAAATAAATAAAATCTTAAAAAAAAAAAAAGAGTCATGATTCAAACTGCAGCTGCCTGGCTCTAAAGTCTACTTTCTTGACCTTCTGGTGTAGCGAAAATCAGGACTGATGCTTTCACAAGCAGAAGCGTGTAACAGTAGGTGACATGGAAATATGGCTTAGGACCTGGCTGCTTTGGCAGGCCCTCTTTGTCAGAGTACTTGGCAGGATCGGCATTGCCCTGTGATTGTGCCTCGGCTCTTTTTATAAATTGGATTTTCTCAATTACCCAGAGATGATGAGTGTCTTAAAGACGGTTCACACTGACCAAACTCATAGGACAATAATGTATCAGCCATAAGGTCAAGTGATATATTCCTTACCAGTGCCTGGAAACTCTTACCCTGTGTCCAGGACTCACTTTTCCTGGTATAGGGGAAACTGAAAAACCAGAAAGTTTATTAGTAAGAGTAGAATTGCAGCAAGAGGAGTAAAAATTGAGGGAATCATATCACTTTAGGCTCAGGACAGAGCTAATAAAAGATTTTTTTCTCTCATGCCAGAGGATACAACCTGATGGCTCTTGTGTCCAGATCTGATGTCTTCTTCACTGGTCAGAGGTAGGATGGGCATATCTAGTATTTGTCTTGGTAGCTTTGGGGATGTCAAAAAATAAAAGTCATACCCACATTCATGCAATAGAGGCGGTATTTAAGTGGCAGAGGTGGAATTCTCATTCAGTCTGACTCCAAAGCGATAGTTCTTCAGAGGACCCCATCATCTGGTCTAAAAGGGAGATGACAGTAAACCGCAGTCAAGATCAGCCATTGACTGACAGCCAGACACTGACTGTGCTTCACGCTATCATGCTAAATGTGTATCAAGGACAGTCCTTGCCCTCACTTGTGTAGGTAAGAGCAACAAACAGGAAAGTCTGTCACACAAACTCTAGGTGCCCAGATGCCGAAAAGCCCAAAAAAGAAACAGATGACTAACAGCTACCATAGTCAGGGAAATTGGTCAAAATTTTAAGAATGGGTTATATGCATATTGGTAGAGGGAAGGGATAAACATCTCCATGGTATGAAGATTACGAAGGAGGGGTAACTTCCAAGGAGAACAATGTCACTGAATAGAGAGTTACTGCAGGCTAGGTAGAGGGGAGGCTTGAAGAGCTCAGGCCTTCAAAGGCAGTGACAGGGCTTGGGTGTGATGAATTTGGTCTACAGGGTGAGTGTTCAGGGAGGCCAGCCAGGAGGCTACTGTGGTAATCCACATCTGAGATGCTGAGGGATCCATTGTGAGATAGGTGGGAATGGACAAGAGGACCTGATGCTCAGAAGGAGGTATTATTAGGCCTTCATTTTCAGAAGGACTGCAATAGAAGGATGGGTTCAAAATAACTCTCAGGTTTCTCCCGTGTGCACTGATATTTATGTTTAACCAGTTTTTCTTCCCACGTTCCCTTCACTTTCTTTGAACTCTCTTCCCCCAACCACATGGGAAGCTATGAGGAATAACATAAGATCAAGTATTTCCGATAAACTTTTTGCCCAGTTTATAAATGTTTATCTCAGTGGGAAAAGAATCTCAAGAATCAAGGATCTTCATTACTGTTTTCAGGCTGCCTTCTTTGAACATTAAGCATGTGCTTTTTATCTTTCTCCTTCTTTCTTTCTTTCTTTCTTTCTTTCTTTCTTTCTTTCTTTCTTTTTCTTTCTTTCTTTCTTTCTTTCTTTCTTTCTTTCTTTCTTTCTTCCTTTCTTCCTTTCTTCCTTTCTTCCTTTCTTTTTCTTCCTTTCTTC